>NC_133617.1:53243974-53448014 GCF_048593235.1 Sminthopsis crassicaudata | reverse complement strand
CCCAGTGCCTCCTCTCAGTCTTCCTTCAGCATCCTAAATCCGGGTCGTGAGTGGTCAGGAGAGAACAGAGGATTCCATAGAGAAAGGGGCCTTCGCGTAAGATTACCTGGCCCGGCCCCCTGATTTTACAGAAGAACAAACTGAGGCCCCCAAAGGGGAAGCCATTTGCACAAGTTTGTACAGGCAGGAGGCAGCAAAGCTGAGGTTGTACAAGGCTCTCTGCCTCTGCTCTTTGGCCTGGGAACTAAGAGAAATGAGATCCCAGGGAATCAGAATGGTTAGATCGGTTCCAGTAATACCCAGAGCTTTCTCTCCCCCCACCCCCACCCCCAAGCAGAGATCTCTAGAGCACAGCTGAACCCAACGGGAAAAGCCACAGGGACAACAGCTGGGCTGCCCAGAACGTCCCCAGGCTCTCTGACCCAGGGACGGTGAGGAGGCAGGGCCTCTTCCCTGATTAAGCAGGGGCAGTGACCAGCGCGTGGGAGCACGTGTGTGCATGTGTGTCAGACACACGCGTGTGCATGGGCACGTATGTGGTGTGTGTGGGATCAGGGACGTGTGTGAGAGTGAGGCGAGCGCTGGCTGGGCCCCTGGGGAGGGAAGGAAAGCAGATGGCTCGGGCTGGAGGAGGGAGGGGAGGGAACAGGATTGTTCTGGGTCTGTGTCAGGGCTAGGTCTGGCGGGGGCGTCGGGGGTCGCCGGCCACTTTTGGGGCGGTGCGTCAGAGGAAGGCGGGCTGGGGGGTTACTTGGCCGGCCGTCCCTGGGACTGTCGGGCAATCCCTCTGTGGCAGCTTTTCAGCCTCCGCGGAGCTGCTGCATTAGGGCTGGCTTTAGGTTTCTCTCCATGCGCCTTTCAGTGCGGGTGCAGTGAGATCCACAATTCCCTCCCACTCCCTACCCCTTCCCTTTAGAGTGCCTCAGGCCCCATCTGAGGCTCCAGCTTCCTGCCCCTTATCTGGGGTTCAGAGATCCACACCCCAGGCCCTCCCCTCCCCCCCACTTCCTTCTCTTCCCCCCTTCCCGCCAGGGCAGCCCCAAGGCAAGGCCCTCAACCCCCTAGAGATTGCCCAAGGGGTTAAGAAGGAAGGCAGTCTCTGTGGGGAGAATTCTGAAAGGGACGGAGCTACAGGAGGCTGTCTCTGAGGGGATACAGAGCCCTGGAGCTCTCTTGTCTAGAGTTCAATAAAGTGGTCCCAGCTGGCTTCCTGCAGTTTACTTTCTGGAATTTCAGCCCCAGTTGTTAATTATTTTTTATAATTTTTATTTTTCAGAATACATGAAAAGATAGTTTTCAACATTCATGCTTGCAAAACCTTGTGTTCCAAATTTTTCTCCCTCCTTCTCCCCCTTCCTCCTTCTCCCAGACAGCAAGTAATCCAATGTATGTTAAACATGTGCGATTCTTCTATATCTGTGTCCACATTTATCATTCTGCACAAGAAAAATCAGACCAAAAGGAGAAAGAATGAGAAAGGGGAAAAAGCAAACAAACAGCAGAAAAGGTGAAAATATTATATGTAATTCACATCCAGTCCCCACAGTATGGCTCTCTCCATCCCAAGTCTATTGGAAATGGCCTGAATCACCTCATTGTTGAAAAGAGCCCCCTCCATCACAGTTGATCATCACACAATGTTGCCGTTATTTTGTACAACGTTCTCTGTCTTGGTTCTGCTCACTCCAGTTCAAGGAAATCTCTCCAGGACTTTCTGAAATCATCCTGCTGGTCCTTTTCTTTCTTTCTTTCTTTCTTCTTTCTTTCTTTCTTTCTTTCTTTCTTTCTTTCTTTCTTTCTTTCTTCTTCTTCCTTCCTTCCTTCCTTCCTTCCTTCCTTCCTTCCTTCCTTCCTTCCTTCCTTCCTTCCTTCCTTCCTTCCTTCCTTCCTTCCTTCCTTCCTTCCTTCCTTCCTTCCTTTCTTTCTTTCTTTCTCTTTCTTTCTTTCTTTCTTTCTTTCTTTCTTTCCTTCCTTCCTTTTTTTTTTTTTATTAAAGCTTTTAATTTTCAAAACATATGCATGGTTTTATTTTTCTTCTCTCCCTTTTTTTTTTTACTGGTTTGATTTGGCTTTTCTTGTGCAGCTCAATATATATAAATATGTAAGCATATATTGGATTTAACATATATTTTCTACCATGTTCAACTTATATTGGACTACTTTTCATCTAGGGGAGGGTGTGAGGAAAGGGGGGGCAATTGGAACACAAGGTTTTGCAAGGGTTAATATTGAAGAATTGTCCACGCATGTTTTGAAAAATAAAACACTTTAATAAAAAAATCTTAACTTATTTAATAAATGTTTGTTGGATTAAACAAAAAAAATATGCATGAATAATTTTTTACCACTGACCCTTGGAAAACCTTGTGTTCCAATTTCCCCCCCTTCCCTCCACGTCCCTCCCCCAGATGGCAAATAATCCAATATATGTTAAACATGATAAATTACATATATATATATATATCGAATATAGGCAGACATATTTATATAATTATCTTCCTGCACAAGAAGAAAATCACATTAAAAAGGGAAAAAATGAGAAAGAAAACAAAATTCAAGCAAACAACAACAAAAGAAGTGAAAATACTATTTTGTGATCCACACTCACTTCCCACATTGGGTGTAGATGGCTGTCTTTATCACAAGATCATTGGAAATGGCCTGAATCATCTCATTGTTAAAAAGAGCCATGAACATCAGAATTGATCATCATATAATCTTCTTGTTGCCATGTACAATGAGCTCCTGGTTCTGCTCACTTCATGTAAGTCTCTCCAGGTCTGAAATCATCCTGCTGGTCATTTCTTACAGAACAATAATATTCCATAATATTCATATACCACAATTTATTCAGCCACTCTCCAGTTGATGGACATCCATTCAATTTCCAGTTTCTGGCCACCACAAAGAGGGCTGCCACAGACATTTTTGCACATGAGCGGCCCTTTCCCTCATTTAAGATCTCTTTGGGATTAGACCCAGTAGAGACACTGCTGGATTAAAGGGGGTGCACAGTGTGATAGCCCTGGGGCATAGTTTCAAATTTTCAGCCCTGGTTTTGCACTAAGCTCTTTTCAAGCTAGAACAGACAAAGCAATCTGAGGCTTCCCACACAGGATTTCTTGGACCCTTCCAGACCTCCACTGAACGACCATTTGGTGTTCTGTGATCCTTTCCGATTCTGATATTCTATCCTGAAGGCCTAACATTCTGTGTTCTAAGGTCTTGGTCAGTCTTGATCTTCTTCGTTCTATGTCCTATGCCTCTTCCAATCTGCTTTTCAGGGTTCTAAGACCCCTCCCAGGCCTGGGAGAAACCCCCTATTCATTGGGATTCTTCCAGTTTTAATATTCTCAACAAATAATTATTATGAAATACTTCCTTGGCCCTTCTAAAAGTAGCTTCTATCCTACTGCAGTATACAGAGAAGAAAACAGAAATAATCAACAAATGAGAGGATCTGGTAAGATTTCTTGTAGGAAGTGGGCACCTAAGCGACTCTTGAAGACAACCAAGGATTCTAAGAAGTACAGTTGGGGACTGTACTGCTTATCTAGGAAAGGGGAACAGAGAGCAGGATTAGTATCACAAACTCAGGACAGCTAGTTGTCAAGTTAGTCTGGGAAGCACAGATCTGAAAAATGAGATGGAGCTAGATTGTCCTGGGTTTTTAAGTCAGGCTGAGAAGTTTTATATTTTGTCCTCAATGACAAGGGAGTCATTTTAGATTTTAAGCAGGAGAATGACACTGTCAGCCCAGTGTCTTAGGAAGATTATGGTGGTGGCTGTACAGAAGGTGATTAGAGAGCAGAGGAGAGGGACTGCAATCAGAGAGATGAATTAGGAGGTTACTCAAATAGTCCAGGTGGAAAGTGATGAGGAACTAAACTAGAATGGTGGCCATGTGTGCTGGGAGCAGAGGGGCAAATACAAAATCTTGGTAGAATCGATAAACCTTGACCTGATTGGATGATTTCAGAGAGATCTGGAGAGACTTACATGAACTGATGCTGAGTGAAATGAGCAGGACCAGGAGGTCATTGTATATTTCAACAACAATACTGTATGAGGATGTATTCTGATGGACGTGGCCCTCTTCAACAATGAGATGAACCAGATCAGTTCCAATAGAGCAGTAATGAACAGAACCAGCTACACCCAGCGAGAGAACTCTGGGAGATGACTATGAACCACTACATAGAATTCCCAATCCCTCTATTTTTGCCCACCTACATTTCTGATTTCTTTCACAGGCTAATTGTACATTATTTCATAGTTTGATTCTTTTTGTACAGCAAAACAACTGTTTGGACATGTATACATACATTGTATTTAACTTATACTTTAACATATTTAACATGTATTGGTCAACCTGCCATCTGGGGAAGAGGAAAGGAGGGGAAAAATTAGAAAAAAAGGTTTGGCAATTGTCAATGTTATAAAATTACCCATGCAAATATCTGGTAAATAAAAACTATAATTAGTAAAAAAAAAACAAAAAAAAAAAAAAAAAAAAAACTTGACCTGATTGAAGAGAAGAAGAGAGAAAAGGGAGTCAGGAGCAGCTCCCTGGGTCAGAGAGACTCCCAGGGAAACTAGAGGAGAGAGTAGATTTAGTACTTAGGGCGGGAAGATAATGAATTCTGCTTCAGACATGATGAGGCCGAGATTAAGATGGACTATCTAGGTGGAAACATCCAGCAGATGATTGGAGATGTGGGATGAATTGAAGAAGAGAAAGTGAAACTACTTATATCTGGATCTGCATAGAAATTATGCAAAATTTTATTTTCTTTCTCATTTTTTCCTATTTGATTTTATTTTTCTTGTGCAGCAAGATAATTGTATAAATACATATGCATATATCAGATTTAACATATATTTCTACCACGTTTAACATATATTGGATTATTTGCCATCTAGGGGAGTGGGTGGGGGAAGGGTGGAGAAAATTGGAACACAAGGTTTTGCAAAGGTTAATGTTGAAAAATTATCCATGGATATGTTTTGAAAATAAAAAGCTTTAGTTTAAAATAAACAAATAAATAAATAATTATATACAAGTATATGTGTGTGTGTAAATAAAAGTTTATCAAATTTAAAAAAAAAAAAAAAAAAAAAGAAATTATGTAAGAACCCATAGGATCAGATGAAATCACCCAGAAAGAAAAGAACACAAAACAGAACCCTGGGGAATACTCATACCAAGGGAACAGGAAATAGATAAAGATTCCAAACTGAGACTCAGAGACAAAGACCCAGGAGAGATTAGTATCATGGGAGCCAGGGGAGGACTGAGTCAGTGGTCAGCAATTTCAAAACCCTAAGAAGTTGGATAGGGACTAAGTAAAATCCATTGGAACAGGTAATAAATAATGAGAGAGAGAGAGAGAGAGAGAGAGAGAGAGAGAGAGAGAGAGAGAGAGAGAGAGAGAGAGAGAGAGAGAGAGAGAGAGAGAGAGAGAGGAACAAGGAAGGAGGGAGGAAAGGAGAGAGAGGAGGAGTGGGGACGAGGGAAAGGGCAGGGTCAACTACTAGAAAAAAAAACCACTTGTCTCTAGTTCCTTCCCTCTCACTCACTTCTCAACTGTTGGCAATCTGGTTTCTGTTAACTCCACTCCATTTAATTCCATGAAGATTGTTCTCTCCAAGGCTACCAGTGATCTTTATTAATTGTCAGATCTGATGGCTTTTCCTTCATCTCCATCCTCCTTGATCTCACTGCAGCATATGACATTATTGACCACCCCCACTTCCAGATACTCTCTCCCTTAGTTTTCAGCCCACGGTTGTTCCTACCCATTGTCTTCCTCCTCACCTGACCGGGCTACTATGTCAGCCTCCTCTGCTGGCTCTTCATCCACCTCATGACTTCTGAGGGGCTTCCTGAGGGTTTCATCTTGGGTCTTTTCATATTCTATTTATCTAGTCTGTCTCAGTAATCATGCTAGCTCATCTCAAGTGATATTGTACTTATCTTCTGCAAATATGTCTACTCAGTGGCCTAGAGGTCCAGATCTGTTTTTCATATTATCCTCCCAAGGCAGTTATCGCATATAGCAAGCTTTTAATAAATGTTTGTGGAAATAAATTGGATCGAATGGGTTTAATGTTCATTTCTATGCAGATGATTGACAAATCTATGTATGTAGTCCTAATCTCTCTCAAATTCCAAATCATATATCTCTGGTTGTCCGTTAGAGATCTGAAAACCCCATCTTATTTTAAAAATGGATATATATATTTTTTAATCCAACCCATCCTCTCCACAGTGGCAAAAGTGATTTTTCTAAAGCATAGGTCAGATCATAGCACTCCTTTCCTCAGTAAACCCCAATAGGTCCCATTATTTCTGAGACCAAATATAAACTCTTCAGTATAGTGTTTAATGTTCTTCCCAACCTGGTCTTCTGTTACTTTTCTGGTCTTTCTGCACATTGCTCCTTTCCACATACTCTATGATCCCTTGCTATCTGCATACAGGGTAACCACATCTCCTACCTCTGGGCTTTTGCACTAGCTTTTCCCCATGCCTGGAATGTCCTCTCTTCTCATCGCTACCTTTTAAAATCCCTAATTTCTTCAAGACCCAGCTCAGGTGTCATCTTCTACATGCGGTCTTCCCAGAACCTCAGCTGCTAGTGCTTTGTCCCAAAATTATTCTATTTGTTTTGTACACACTTATAAAAAGGGCTATCAAACTGTACATACTCTTTGATCCAGTAGTGGCATTACTAGGTCTGTATCCCAAAGAAATCATAAAAGAAGGAAAAGGAAGGACCTACATGTGCAAAAATGTTTGTAGTAGCTCTTTTTGTGGTAGCTAAGAATTGAAAAATGAGTACATACTCATCAGTTGAGGAATGGATGAATAAGTTATGATATATGAAAGAAATGAAATATTATTGTTCTACAAAAATGATGAACAAGTTGATTTTAGAAAGGGATGGAAAGATTTGCACAAATAATAAACTTATGCTGAACAAAAAAAGCAGAACCAGGAATATATTGTACATAGAAACAACAAGATTATGTGATGATCAACTCTTTTCAACAGTGAGGTAATTCAAGGCAATTCCAGTAGACTTGTCATAGAAAAGTGCCATTTTCATCCAGAGAGAGATCTATGGAGACTGAATGTGGATCAAAGCATGGTATTTTCACCTTTTGGTTGTTTTTTTCTTTTCATGTTTTTTCCCCTTTTGATCTATTCTTTCTTATGTAGCATGGCAGATATGGAAATATGTTTAGAAGGACTGAAGATATTTAACCTATATCAGATTACTTGCTGTCTTACAGAAGGAGGAAGGGTGAAAGAAACAAAAAATTTGGAACACAAGATTTTGCAAAGGTGAATGTTGAAAATCATTTTTGCATGTCTTTGGAAAAAGAAATAAAAACTAGTAAAAGGAAGAGAGGAAGAAAAAGAAGAAAGAGAAAGAAAGGCAGAAAAGAAAGAAAGAGGAAAAGAAGAAAGGAAGAGGGGATGGAGGGAGGGAAAAAATAAATTAAAGAAATGATGAACAGGCTGATTTGAGAAAATTCTGTAAAGAAAAAAAGAAAGAAAGGATGAACAGGCTGACTTCAGAAAATCCTGGAAAGACCTACATGAACTGATGCTCAAGAGTAAAGTGAACAGAAGCAGGAAAACATTGCCACAGCAAGATTGTGTGATGATGAATTATGATAAACTTAACCCTTTTCAGCAATTCAGTGATCCAAAGAAATTCTGATAAACTTTGTTGGGTTTTTTAATAGTAATAATTTTTTTTCAAAATACATGCAAAGATATTTTTCAACATTCACTCCTGCAAAATCTTGTGTTCCAAAGTGTTCTCCCTCCTCTAGACATCAAGTAATCCAATATAGGTTAAACATGTGCAATTCTTCTAAATATTTTCCACATTTATTATGCTGCACAAGAAAAATCAGATCAAAAACGAAAAAAATAAGAAAGAAAACAAAATGCAAGCAAACAACAACAAAAATAGTGAAAATGCTATGTTGTGATTCACATTCTGTTCCCACTGTCTTCTCAATGGATACAGATAGCTCTCTCTATCATAAGTCCACTGGAATGGGCCTGAATCACCTCATTGTTGAAAAGAGCCAAGTCCATCATAATTTATTATCACATAATCTTTATTTTATTTTTTTATTAATTATAGCTTTTTATTTACAAAACATATGCATAAGTAATTTTTCAACATTGACTCTTGCAAAGCCTTCTGTTCCAAATTATCCCCTCCTTCTCCCAACTCCCTGCCTAGCTGGCAGGTAGTCCAAAACATGTTAAATATATTAAAATACATGTTAAATCCAATATATGTATACATATATTGCTGTAAAAGAAAAATTGGATCAAGAAGGAAGGAAGAAAAACTAAGCGAGAAAACAAAATGCAAGCAAACAACAACAGAGAGAGAATGCTATGTTGTGATCCACACTCAGTTCCCACAGTCCCCTCTCTGGGTGTAGATGACTCGCTCCATCACTGAACAATTGGAACTGGTTTGAATCATCTCAATGTTGAGGAGAGCCACGTTCAGCAGAATTGATCATATTATAATCTTCTTGTTGCCGTGTATAATGATCTCCTGGTTCTGCTCATTTCATTTAGCATCAATTCCTGTAAGTCTCTCCAGGGCCTCTCTAAAATCATGCTGCTAGTTGTTTCTTATAGAACAATAACATTTCATAATATTCATATATTATAATTTATTCAGCTATTTCCCAAATGATGGGCATCCATTCAATTTCCAGTTTCTTGCTACTACAAAAAGAGCTGCCACATGTGGCACATTTTTTTGGGGTGGATTTTTTTTTTTTGTACCTGTGGGTCCCTTTCCCTCCTTTAAGATCTCTTTGGGAGATAATTCCAGTAGAAACACTGCTGAGTCAAAGGGTAGGCACAATTTGATAACTTTTTGAGCATAGTTCCAAATTGCTCTCCAGAATGGTTGGATCTGCTCAAAGTTCCACCAACAAGGTATCAGTGTGCCAGTCTTCCTACATCCCCTGCAACATTAATCATTATCTTTTCCTGTCATCTTAACCAACCTGACAGGTATGTAGTAGTATCTTAGTTATCTTAATTTGCATTTCTCTGATCAATAGTGATTTAAAGCACCTTTTCATATAACTACAAATAGTTTCAATTTCTTCATCTGAAAATTGTCTGTTTATATCCTTTGACCTTTTATCAATTGAAGAATGGCTTGAATTCTTATAAATTTGAATCAGTTCTCTATATGTTTTAGAAATGAGGCCTTTATCAGAACCTTTGAATCTAAAAATATTTTCCGGGTTTATTGCTTCCCTTCTAATCTTGTCTGCATTAATTTTGTTTGTACAAAAATTTTTAATTTAATGTAATCAAATTATCTATTTTGTGATCAATAATGATCTCTAGTTCTTTGTTCACAAATTCCTTCCTCCTCCACAGATCTGAGAGGTAAACTATCCTATGTTCTTTTAATTTATTTATGATCTCATTCTTTACGTCTAGATCATGAACCCATTTTGACCTTATTTGGATATACGGTGTTAGGTGTGAGTCAATACCTAGTTTCTGCCATACTAGTTTTCAATTTTCCCAGAAGTTTTTGTCAAATAATGAATTCTTATCCCAAAGCTGGGGTCTAATCATCACATAATCTTGTTGCTGTGTACAATGTTCTCTTGGTTCTGTTCCCTTAATTTAGTATCAGTTCATGTAAACCTTTCCAGGCTTTTTTGCAATCCTTCTGCTCATCATTTCTTATAGAACAATAATATTCCATAACATTCATATACCACAATTTATTCAGCCATTCCTCAACTGATGGGCATTCATTCAGTTTACAGTTTCTGGCCACTACAAAAAGGGCTGCCACAAACATTTTTGCACATATGGCTCCCTTTCCCTCCTTTAAGATCTCTTTGGGAATTAAGCCCAGTAGAAACAGTGCTGGGTCAAAGGGTATGTACAGTACCTTTGGGCATAGCTCTGAGAAACTTTGGATGAAAAATGCCATCTGCATCCAGAGAGAGAACTAGGGCGACTGAATGTAGACTGAAGCATACTGTTTTCACCTTTTTTTTGTTTTTTTTTTTCCTTTCTTGTGGTTTTTCCCTTTTGTTCTAATTTTTCTTTCCCAACATGACTCATATGGAAACATGTAAAAAATTAATATACATGTATATCCAAAGACAGAGAGAGAGGGAGACAGACAGAGAGGAGAGTGAGAAAGAGAGTAAGAACAAGAGCAGGAGACACAAGGAGACAGAGACAGAGAGAGAGAGGAGAGAGACACACATAGTAAAGGATAGCAGGGCTAGGTGTCCATCAGAGCTATGAGGAGTCAAACACAACTGAACAATAATAGATCACCTTCCTTTGTTAAACTACCCCCTAGTCAATGGACATCTACTTTGTTTCCAGTTCTTTGCTGCTACTAAAAGTGCTGCTGTAAAATGTTGGGTATATATGGGTCTCTTTTAATCTTCTGTTATAAAACTCCTTAGAGTATATGTCTAGCAGTGAGCTTTCCAGGTCAAAGGCCATTTTAATCACTTTGCAGGGCAACCTATGTGGTTCCTTCCCCAGCTCACCACTCAGATTTGCAAGGTGCATACCCAGGACATTCCCTACTTCTATGATTCCAAGACTACGCTGTGGAAGTGACCTTACCTTTACAATGATAATCATTATTGGTAGAAAAAAAACTCAAAGAAAAGACATTTACTAAAATGGCATGTAACAAAAGCAATAGCTAAAAACCGCACCCTCCCTCCCCCCAATTTGGAGGTAGGCACTGTTATTCCCATTTTACAGCTGAGGAATTTGAGGCAAAGAGGTAAAATGGCTATATTTGAACTCAGGTCTTCCTGACAGCAGAAAGTGCTCCATCCACTGAGCCACCCAGTCACCTATAATAATAGCTAGCATTTGTGTAGTACTTTTAAAATATTATCTCATTTTAGAGGCAGAAAATCTGAGTTGGAAAGGTCCTTAGAACAAAGACTGTCAAAGTCAGGAGGAATTTTAGAACACTGAAAATCAGATTTGGGAGGACTCTTTGTATATCAATAGCTAACATCTATATTTCTGTAAAGAAATATGTACACATACTTATAAGTATGTATATATATACATATAATACATATATGGAAATATGTTTAGAAGAATTTCACATGTTTAATCTATATGAGGGAGGGTGAAAAACTTGGAATACAAGGTTTTGCAAAGGTGAATATTGAGAACTATCTTTGCATGTATTTGGGGAAAAAATTTAAAGCTATTAAAAATTTTAAATTACATATATATTTTATATATACACGTGTATACATGCATATGCCTAGCCATATATTATGCATATATATATATGAAAATTTTGTTAAGTCTTATCTAACTCTTCATGTCCCCCATTGGTGTTTTCGTGGCAAAGATACTACAATGGTTTACCATTTCTTTTTCTAGCTCATTTTAGAGATGAGCAAACTGAAGCAAATAGATTAAGTGACTTGCCCAGGATCACACTGCTAATAAGTGTTGGAGGTCAGATTTGAATGCAGGAAGAAGAGTTTTCATGACGTCTTCACTGTATCCACTGAGTTATAGAGCTGCCTACTTCAAGTTACAGTGGGCTGAGCTAACTGGATGAGCTAACTGTAAGGCTGCTGCCATTTTGTTGGATCCCTAGGTATCCAAGGAAGGGGGGGGAGGGGAGTGACACTAGGCTGTCTAAAGAGGGACAAACTGACCTGGGTGGGAAATAGAGCAGATTAAAGCTTCTGTGCTGATGAGCATGGTTTAGACCAATGGGAGGGAGTGAGGGAGACCTAATCTCCAAAAAAATTAAAAAAAGAATATTGCTTGGAGTAATGCTAGTATCAGAGGGGAAGGCTGGAAGTGGAAGTGCAGACCTAGGGGGAGTCCACTGGCACCTTCTGCTGGTTCAGTACGAGTCTCAGGGGATGTGAGAGAAGAAACATTCAATCCTGTGGAGAACGACGGAGGGAGGATCTACATGCTCCTGGAAACACAGCCTGATTTCCATGAGCTCATTAAATGGAAAAAAAAAAAAAAGATGAGAGGAAAAGGTCTAGGGTGAAGGGGAGATTGTCAAACCTAGAAGAAGAGTTCTCTTTCAACTTAGTGGGCTTAAGTTCCCTTAGCCTCAGCCATTCTAGAGTCTGTTCTAGCACCTTTATGCTCTTCCTTTCTTTGTTCATGGGATCATAGAGTTGGAGCTAGAATGGAGCAGAGAGGTCATTTAGAACAGGGCTTCTTTTACTTTTTTTCATTTAGAACCCCTTTTCATCCCAAGAAATTTTTATGTGATCTCAGATGTATAGGTATATAAAAGTGACATACAAATTAAACATATGCTGATAAAAAAATCATAATTTCACAACTTCACATTCAATTACATTTCACTATTCACTATATTCACTATAAGCTTAAGAAGCTTTGATTTAAGCTCATCTCTCATTTTAAAGATGAAAACAAATAATTGACTTTGGTCAAAATTACACAAGTAGTAACAGTAAAATTCAAATCCAGGTCCTGTGATCCCAAATCTGTCACTCTTTCCACTATGATGTAGTTGCAGTATTTAAATCCTTTCTGTGTCTGCTGCCATTCCATGTTCTAAGGACTCACCCAAGCTTGAATGTTAACCTCTGGCATATGCTCTTTTTTCCCCCAAAATTATTTATTTTTAATTTTTGTTTTCAATTCCAAATTCTTTCCCTTTTTATATCTATCCCCACTGCCCATTGAGAAAGCAAGAAATATCACAATTATTATATATATATAGTCATGACATTTGTGTTCCAAGGCCCTTCCCAGCTCTAATACTCTATGTTCTAAGGGACCTTCCAGCTCAGACATCCTGTGTTCCAAGGGCCCTCTCAGCTCTAATACTCTGGGTTCTAAAGCCCCCTCCCCCCAAGCTCTGGTATTCTATGTTTTGAAGCTCTCCTAATCCTTTTATTTTGGGTTCTAAAGGCCCTTCTTGCTGAGATATTCTGTGTTCTAAGGGCCATCTCACCTCTGATAGGTGTCATTGTAAAGGCTTTCCTAGCTTTGATATTCTATTTTCTAAGGGTCTTACCAGCTCTGATATTCTGGGTCCTAAGGGCCCTTCTAGCTCTGATATTCTATGTTCTAAAGTTCCTCTCACCATTCTATAAGCTCTCCTAGCTCTGACATTCAGTATTCTAAGGTCACTTTCAACTCTCACATTCTCTGTTCTAAAGTTCCTCCTAAGCCGGTTCTAGTGGATAATTAGATAATTAAGAGCCATTTGTCTTCCAAATTCTCTACTTAAAAGTTGAGAACTCTCTGTTTAAGACCATCAGTCTACAAAGGAAAGTATCTAAAGAATACATTCAAATACATGAGATACATTTTATGGCAATATACATTTTAATTTAATCTCATTCTCATTATTCTTTCTCCAGTGAAGGAATGGGACTGAGGGGCATATGTAGACATTAAAAATAGGAAATGTTGAAATGTTCTCATTAAAACCAAAGATTTCAGTTACAAACAAGATGTGAAACTCTCTGTCCACCATAAAGATGGCACAAGAGGAGTCAATAAAATATTATTGGTGAAAAAAAAAAAAATTTCCTCTTACTCTGACATTCTAAGGGTCTAGGATTCTTTTCAAGACATAAACAAGATGGGAAGGTTTGCCCTCTGGTGGCCACCCTAGGAGAAATGGCCACTGAACAGGTTGGCCTAGGCGTCCTTGGGGAGGGTGGTGGTGGTGGGGTTGTTCTGTCCTAAGAAGCAGAGGAATAAAATACTAAACAACAAGCAACAGGGACCAAATAACAACCAGGAAGCAGGATGGATTTCCACCTCAGCCCATGAGGGTTGTGCTATTTCCCCTACTAGTCGCTCCTCCCTAGCCAAGAGTGATACTATAGCTCATACTTAGTACTTAGTAATTTAATAAATTCTTCTTGATTGATTCCTTATTCGGTGAAGCAGCTAGGGCCCTTAATTTCAGGGTTCAGACCAAATGTGATGGGGGGTCCTTTCCCCAGCTTCATCCCTCTTTGGACATCTGGTAGAAGCCTGGACCTGAGGAGAAGGGAAAAGAAGAGGAGGAAGTGGAAGAGTAAGAGAAGAAAGGAAAGAGGGCTTCCCTGCCTGAGGAAGTCTAACCTTTAGTTTAGCATTTCTAATGATGACTAACAATCGCTGGAATTATAGGATCATAGATTTGGAACAAAAAGGGATTTTAGGAGCCACTGAATCCAACTCCTGTATTTTATAGATCAGAAAACTGAGACTCAGAGAAATCTCTATTTTAAGGGCATAAAAACACTATAGAAATACCAGCATTGATGCTTGCCTAAAGTTATGGAATTAATAAGTGATTTGGACAGGATATGGACCCAAGTTTTCCTGACCCTAAGTCCCATTCTATCCCCTCCAATACTTAGTTTCTTGAGTCTTAAAGGCTCCTCCCCAAATTTCTGCTTCAAACTCAGTTCTCCTCTACTCAAGAAGCTATAATGGTTCTGTCTTGTCCTAAAGATAAAACACAAACTCCTCCGTTTGGCTTTTAAAGGCTTTCTCCCCTGACTCAGTCTCTCTTTGCTCTCCTGAATAATGACTTCCAAATCCAGGCCACCATTGTGTGAGAGGCCCAACCTCTCAGCATGGCAGTCTCTGGACTTCTCTAGCTCTTCATCAGTTTCCTCACCCCAGGGGGAACGCTGCCTACCTTCCAATTTCCTTCTATATGTTGTCTGTCCTCCTTATCAGAGTAATTCCTTGAGAGCAGAGATTTATCTTTGCTTTTATTTTTATCCCTAGTGTTTAACACAGTGACTGAAATATAGCTCTCTCTCTCTCTCCCTCTTTCCTCCTCCTCTCTCTCTCTCACTCTCCCTCTCTTCCCCCAATCTGTCTCTGTCTCTTTGTGTCTCTACCTCTCTCTCTGTCTTCCCCTCCCTTCTCCTTCTACTCCTCTCTCTCTCTCCATCTCTTAAATACATGTTCCCTTTTGGGATTGTCCTTCCATTTATATAGACTGTCCTTCAGGGCTGATGCAGATTCAGTCTGATGTACAGATTATTCAACCTGGACTGGGTAAATCACTTAACCTGTCTGCCTCAGTTTTCTCATCTGCAAAAGGAGAATAATAACAGCATCTATACCTTGTGGGTTGTTGGATTGTAGACTTATAAAGTGCTTTACAAATGTTAGCTCTCTAGAGCTTGAAGAGAGGCCTTAGGAGCTCCCTAATCTTCATCTGTGTCTGCTAGAATCCTTAGTTCCTGTCCAGGAACTGTTCAAGTGCCACTTCCTACAGACCTAGCCCTGATCTTACCCGTACCCAGGCCCAGAGGTAGAAATAACTTTGTGTCTGCTTTCCGTGTATTCTGCATTTATTTTTCTACATGCTTGCTACAATGTGGTTTTATCCCCAACAGGATGTAAGTTTCTTGAGAAAGCCAAGCTGATACATTTGTAAAGTGCTGAAGCAGCAGGCTCAAACTTGGAAATGAGGGCTCCAAGTTCAAATTCTACCTCTGAACGCTGTCCCCAGAGTCCCTGCCCTGTGCGGGCTCTTAGAGGTCACTAGTGGGCCTCTGCCCCAAAGAGATCCAGGAAAGAGGAAAAGGACCCTCGTGCACAAAAAATATTTATAGCAGCTCTCTTTGTACTGGCAAAAAACTGAAAACTGAGGGGCTGCCCATCTGTTAGGGAATGGCTAAGCAAATTCTGGAACGAGAATGTAATGGAATATTACAGTGTCATGAGAAATGGTGAAATGGCCAGGTTCAGAGGAATCTGGGAAAACCTCTATGAATTCTATGAACTGATGCCGACTGAAGTGACTTAAAAGCACAACGATTTAGATGACGAGGATGACTTTGAAAGACTTTAGGACGCTTGTAGATGCAATGAACAATTACTGTCCTCTAGCAGCAAAGACAAGACACGCCATCCACGTCTTTGGCAAGAGCTGGCAGGTGATGAACCTAAAATGCAGAATGAAACATGACATTTTTGGATGTGGCCAATGTGGGAACTTGCTTTACTGGGCTATGCACATTTGTTCTGAGTGTTTTACTTTTATTTTTTATTGTTCAATGAAGAATGATAGTAGAAAAGGAGAAATAATAAATTTGTGTATAAAATTCATGAAAGATTCTAGCTCTTGGGCAAATCACATAAACTCTCGGAGCCTTGGTTCCTCATGCAGAATGAGATGGTTACACTAAATGACCTCTGAGGTCCCCTTTGCTCTCCCATCCTTGGGCAAGAATAGTTTCAAATTTTGTCCTTCTATCCCCAGTTCTAAGCATAGTACTTGGCAAATGGCAAGGCCTTAAAACATATTTGTTGGATGAATAAGCCAGAAAGAGTGTTTGGAGCTTGGATTCAAGAGACCTGAGAATTGATCAGCCTACAGTGTGACTTGGACAACTAATTTCTCTGCTTACCTCAATTATATAATCTATAAAATGGGGATAATCAACAACTACTTTTAGTAGTACCCCGAGGCACTTTTCAAAACTTAAAGGATTGAAGAAATGTGAGTTATTTGTATACATACATATCCATCTTGAGACAGGCTGTGAACTCACACACGTGGCAGACAAAAACAAATACTCTGGGACATCCTCATAAGTATCTACATAAATGATCATGCAATCAACTATATCTATGTTTACTTGCTATCTTGGGGAGGGGGGAGGTAAGGAAAGGAGGGAGAAAAAAATTTAGAACTCATTATCTTACAAAGATGAATGCTGAAAACTACTTTTACATGTAATTGGAAAAATAAAATACTACTGAGAAAAAATAAAAATAAAATCAAGCATATGTGCTTATTCCAGATACATATCAAACATTGAGTGATACTTCTACGGTGGCTTTTAAGGTTTAAATTTCTTCACAATAATTTTGTGAGGCAGATATTGTAATTATTCCCTTCTGTAAAATGGGGGCATTCATTAACATCTCAGAGAAGAGGAGTAACATACCCAATGTGTGTAAAATTTTGAATTAGAATTCTAACTCAGGCCTCCAGAATCTAAATTCAGTTTTTTCCCAACACCAATACTGCTCTGCCAAGAACTCCTACCCCAACAAATGCAAACACTACAGGCTTGGGATATAATACCCACTTCAGGCCAGTATGGCCACACCTTATTTAGATCACCCTGAATTTAATTCCATAATCTGGAAATTCAAGGATGCTATTTCCTGGGTCTCTCACCTTACCCTCCTCAGCATGTATCATCTGCCAGTTCCTCAGTGTTCCCTGAGGGGAACTTGAAGCCACCAGCAGGCCCTGACCCTTAACTATTCCCTGACTCTAGGGTGTTAAAGTAGCTGGAAACTAAGGTGACAGCTTGGGAAGCCTCAACACTTAACCTCTTCAGTGCTGGTCCTGAGGGGGTCAGCAGTGGCAGGCTGGAGGAGGCAATCAGGGTGTTTCTCTTAGCCCTAAAAAGATTGTGCTAGGATCAGGTCCTGAGCTCAAGGAGCTTACCTTAAGGCTAGATAGGGAACACTGAGCTGGGGTAATCCTCGTTCTTTCATTTAATCTCTCTGGAGTGAGACAAACAGTCTCCATGCATGAAGTTAATCATAAATTTAGCTCTGGAAAGGACCCCAGAAAGATACCCTCATTTTAGATGAGGAAATAGACCTAGGAAGTAAGGCATGGCAGGGAGGAGAACTTATTTAGGAAGGGAATATTTATCAAGCACCTACTGTGTTCTAGGCACTGTACTAAGTGCTTTACAAATATTCTCATATTTGATAGGAAGCATTACAAAGATAGTGCTCTTTCCATGGTTCCACACTGTCTTCCTCAAACAGTCTCTAGTCTCAATGAGCTTCCATTCTATTGGAATAAACAAAATATGAACCTGTTCACAAAGATATAAAATGTAAACCAAGTCAAGAGAAAATCATCTGGGAAGAGAGATAGTAGCAGCTGAAGGGATTGGCAGAAGCCCCTTATGGGAGGTTGCCTTAAGCCGAATTCAGGAATAGTCTAGGAATCTAGTTAGGGTTTATGAAGCGACTTAAGGTTTGAAGGTTGTGAGAAGGGAGGATATTGGAATTATGGTACTGCAGCACAGGAGCCCGATACAAATCCCAACCCTATTTCCACCATCTCTATCTGTGATGTTCTGCAAATCTTTGGAGGCCTCTCTCAAGTTCCTGAAGGGGCTGGACTAGAGATCTTAGAGTCTATCAGATTTAGATCTATGAAATAAACTCAAATTCAACAGCTGAAATTTATTGGTCAGAGGGCAAGTCACTCAAACTCTCTGAATCCCAGTTCCCTTACTAGTGAAATTAGACCTATAGATGCTACCTTACAGTGTTGTTATGAGGCTAAAGTGAAACATGGTAGGTAAAATGCTTTGTCAGCTTTGAGGTCCTGTCTAAATGTTGGTTATTTATTACAGAAATGTGTTACTAATTATTTCTTGTTTGGAGATCATGGAGTTAGGGCCTGGCATAGCAGCTGTGGAGATGAGAGTCAAAATGGGCCCACAGAAAACATCAAAAAATTTCCCAAAGAGAAAAAAATTTTGCTCCCAACCCCCAAGTCCCCCCAAGTCTGATGTCTTGCCCAAACAGCCAATGCACAAGAAGGCAAGATGTGAGTGAGCACAGAGGAGAAAGTGAAAACAATATCATGAGGGGTTCTAAGAGGAAGTCAGGACAGACTTATTAGGGAAGATGGCATTGGTATTGGGCCTTAAAGGAAGTCTGGAAGATTTTTATAAGCAAAGATGGGGGTTGGGAGGCCAATCCAAGAACTAGGAAATAGTGTGTGAGAAATTAAAAGGATCAGGAGCCTCTGATGAGGAGCTAAGAAGTACCCAGGTGAAGACAGAACATTGTGCTGTTTCCTCAATTATACCTTGAGGAAGATGGACTGGATGGATGATTACTCAAGTCTTTTCCCTGCTTTAAATCTACAATCCCATGATTCCAAAGGGGCCTTTGTTTCAGAGTGAGGGGGATTGAGAGGCAGTTAGATGATGCAGTGGATAGAGCACCAGCCCTAAAGTCAGGAGGACCTGAGTTCAAATCTGACCTCAGACACTTAACTCTTCCTGGCTGTGTGACCCTGGACAAGTCACTTAACCCCAATTGCCTCAGCAAAATAAATAAATAAAAACAAACTTAAAAAAGAATGAGGGGACCTGGACCATCCAACACTCCTTCCAGCTCTGATGTGCTGAGGAGACCTTGCATAGCCTGCCCTCACTCAAATTCCTTTACATGTCAAGACAGTACCTCCATGATGTCATGGTCACCTTTTAAGAAGGAGCAAACAACAATTCTATGACTGACTAAGTGAGAGTAGGAAGGCAGATTGGGGGTCAGGTTTGGAAGGCCTTGAATGCCATGACATCTGCCCAGGTCATCTAGAACTCAGTCACACTATTCATTCCTTTAGTCTTTCCCTAAGCATTTAATTGAAGGCTTGCTGTGTGTCCAGATTCCTTTGGAACAGAGCAGCATTGCCCTGGATGATCAGGGCCTGGGGGGGGAGGGGAAAGAGTGGGCAGAGGTGAGATATGTTCCTAGGACACAGAGCAAGAACTAGAAGGTGCCTTGAAATTAGTCACATAAAATATATGAAGGCAGTTAGATGGTTTAGTGAGCAGAATGGCCAGGCCTGATATCAGGAAGCCCTGAGTTCAAATCTATCCTCAGATACTTACTAGCAATATGACCCTGGGCAAGTCACTTTACCCTGTTTGCCTCAATTTCCTCATTTGTAAAGAGAGCTGGAGAAGAAAATGGCAAACCACTCCAGTCCCTTTGCCAAGAAAATCCCAAACAGAGTCAGAAGAGTTGGACAAAGCTGAAAATGGCTACACAATAACCACAAAAATATTAGCGATGGAAAGAACTTTGAAACATAAACAGTCAGGGAGAGCTGGGGGACCTAATGATAAGGTACCAGAGTGGAAAGAGCCCTTAGAATATAGAATGTCAGAACACGAAGGAACCTTAGGGGCCCTGTTCTACAGAGGAGAATACTGATGGTCATAGTGGTTAAGTGACTTGTTCAGGACAACAAAGATCGAAGAATATTTGAATTCAAGTGCAGTTCCTTTGACTCCAGTTTCAAGGTTCTACTGGACCATTGTGGGGAACCTTAGAAGATACAATAGATTGACAGAGTTGGAAAGACTCTTGGAACATAGAATCTGGGATGTCAGAACTGGAAGAGTCTTCAGTAGATCGAAAATCCAAAATGGAAGAAATTTGAAGGGATGGTCTAAGTCAACTCCTTCATTTTACAAGTGGGGAAAATGAGGCTCAAGAAAGGAGCATATCTGCCCAGAGTCACAGAGAAGGTGAGGGACAAAGGAGAATCCACATCTGGTTCATGAATTGATTAGAGGGCAGTAACATCTACCCCACGGCAATAGAAATGCTCTAGGATTTCAGTGGAAGTTAGGTGCCCACAGGGGAGCGTGGCTTAAGCCTGGAACTCTGAAGCAGGTGGTCCCGGGGGGTCCCAGGAGTTCCCTAGGAGGCCAGACAGGCAGAGTGACAGTACCTAGTGTCTCCAGGTTGGCACTTGGCTTTGGATGTTGGAGGTGTGCTAGACTGGGTGGGTTGGGGTTATTTAGGTTTGTGAGGGCTACCGCTGGGGGCATTTGTATATAAATGTTCTTTGGTGTGACAGCCACCATAATTTTCCATGCCAAGGTGTCCCCCATCCAGCCACCCATAACCCTTCCGGTACTTACTTGATCTGCGGAGGGACGAGGGGGGAGCGTCCTGGTAGGAAAGGCTCCAACTGGAGAGAGCCGGGGATAGGGGAGATAATGAACCCCTTCAGGACCAATAAAGGGGGGAGATTCCATTCATCCTCCTGGCCAATGGGGGGATTCCATTCACTCTTCTGGCCAATAAGGGGAGGGTTCCATTCACCCTCACGGTCATTGTAGCGCCCCCCCCCATTTCCCTTTACTTTTCGGGAGGGGGGTAGTGGTAGTGGAAAGAACTCTCAGCTTCTGGGGCTAGAAAATACTTCCCAAAGCCCTAGGCGTGGGCGAGGGGAACAGCGCGCATCTCCAAAAAGGCAGGGTCTAACTAGGTTTTGGTGATTCCGGGCCCGGGTTGAGGGGCGGGGGACGGGAGGGGGGGAGGGGGGAGGAGGAGGAGGGAAAGGAGGTCAGAGCCAGGCTGGGGTCTAAATTGAGACGGTGGGGGAAATGGCCTGAGTGGGGGAGGGGAACGGAGGAGAAGGAATAAGCCCGATGAAGGGGAGAGGAGGAGCAGTAAGGGGTGGTGGTGCCAGCCTGAGAAGGGGGGAAGGGCCAGTGCCCAGGGGACGAGGGGGGGAGGGGGGCACCGCCCTACAAGCTAAGAGGGAGGCAGGGGGAGGGGAAGGGGCACCGCCCCACAAAGGGGGAGGGGCAGTGCCCGGCGAGGGGGTGGGGCATGGCCTCTGGAGGAGGGAAATTGAGGGGGGAGGGGCGTTACCCCTTCCCGGGCCCACGTGGAGAGGGGGCCGAGGGGGGCGGGGCGGCCAGTAGCGACCCGAGGTCGGGGGCGTTTCCCCCTCTCTGCCCCCTTCCCCTGGGGGCCATTGTGCCGCCGCCGCGGGAGTGGGGCGCGCGTAGGGGGGCGGGGTCGCCCCTCCCCTCTCCTCCCCCCACCGGAGGGGGCGCACGCGGTGGCCCGGCCCCCCCCTCTGGGCGGGGTCCCCTCCCCGCCCCCGCGGTCTCCGGTGCGTCAGGGGCGCGTCAGTGAGTGAGCGCGCGGGGCGGGCGGAGCCGGAGAGAGCGGAGCGCGGAGCCGGAGGGAGAGAAGGAGGGACCGGCCGCCGGCGGCGGGGACAGGCGTGGGCAGCGGCGGCGGCGGCGGCGACAGCGCGAGGGCTCTAGCTCGGGTCTCTCTCTCTCCCCTCGGTCTCCCCGCCTGCCCGGCGCCCAGGGGCCGGCATGTCGGCCGTGGCCTGCGTGGATTACTTCGCCGCCGAGTGCCTGGTGTCCATCTCCACGGGTGCCGTGGTGCACCCGGCGGCCCTGCCCCGGCCCGAGCCCCCGCCCCCGGCCCCGCCGGCCCCGGATCCGCCGGCCCCGGGTGACTGCAGCCGTGAGGACCTGGAAGTGCGCGAGGCTCTGCAGGCGGCCGCGGCGCGCGGGGGCTCCCCGGCCCCGGGCCCCGGCCCCGCCGAGCCCCCCAACTTGCTGGCGGTGGCCAACATCCTGACGGACCTGCGCGGGCCGCGCCCCGCCTCGGCTCACTCGGAGAGCGGCAGCAGCACCTCCTCGTCGTCCTCGTCCTGCTCCTGCAACGGGGACCCCGACGGCGCCCCCCCGGCCGGCCCGCCCGCCCCCACGGCCGCCGCCCACGCCGCCTCCCGCCGCTGCCACAGCCCTTCGCCGCCCAGCAAGCGCCACCCGTGCCGCTTCGAGGGCTGCTGCAAAGTTTACGGGAAGTCCTCCCACCTCAAGGCGCACATGCGGACGCACACAGGTGAGAGGCGCCCCCCACCCCCCCTATCTCGTCCCTTGCCGTCCCCGCCTCCTCGCCTCCCCCCTTGGCCTGGGACCTGCTGCCCCGCTGCACTCTGCTGGCCCCTAGGCTCGGCTCGCCGCCCTCTTCCCCATGTCCCTTCCCTCTCCTCGCCTCTTTTCCGCAGGTTCGCGTGTCGCCACCCCCTCTCTCGGCGCACCCCGCCGCTGGCAGTCCCATCACCCCCGTTCAGCTCTCCTTCGCGCCCCGCGGTCTCTGCCCCCGCCCCCCCAATCCCGGGCCCTTGATTCCCCCTTTCTGTCTGCCCTCCCCCTAGCACCATTGCTTCCCCTCCCCCCTCCGTACCACCCCTTCCCGGCTCCCTGACCCTCCTCTCCCTCGGGGGTCCCCCGCCTTTGTTCCCCGCCAGCTGGGGGCTGGGGTGGGGGCGGTTGGGGGGGAGGGAGAAAGGTCGGGAGGCGGGATCGGTGATTTTCCACGCGGCTCCTACCCTTCCTCTCCTTCCCAACCCCCCTCCCTGCGGGGGCGGGCACAGTTCGGTCTTCTGGGGGCGGGGAGCCGGGGTTGAGGGGCGGTGGGTGCCCTCTGTGGCCCCCGCGAGCTCGCGTGGCCCCGGCTTTGTGTGGGCGTGGGTGGGACCCCGCCCCCACGCGGTCCCCCCCTTCTAGCGTTTCCTGAGGCGCGGGATTTGGGGGGGTCTTCTTGCTCGGATTAATGTACATGTGTGTATTGGGGGCACACAGATAAGTTTGTTAAGTGGGTGCGATTGGCGCGACCCCCGCCCCCGCTGCTGCCCGCCGAGTCGAGCCAAGGGGAGGGGAGGGGACTCGGGTGGGCGGCGCCCAGGGAGCCGGCTGGGAGCGCGAGGTTGGCACAGCGCCCTGCGCGGGGGCCGGGGGGGGGGGGGGGCGGCGTGCGGGCGGGCTGGCAGGCAGGCGGGCAGCACTCGAGTGGGGAAGGGGAGGCTGGGAGGCGGTGGACTCCGGAGTCTGTACTGGGGGCGGAGGGGGGCGTGGGACGCCTGTCCTCCCAGCTGATCCGCTCTGCCTGCGGCCCCTCCCCTCCCCTCCTCTCCGAGTCCTCGGGCTGGTGGGGGAGCGGGAATGGAGGGGTGGGGCCATGGCTGGGGGAGGATATGAAACTGCTGCCTGAAGTTGGAGGGGGGGGGGGCGGTTAACCCAAAACCCATTTTGCATTTTAAGCCTCTCGGATTGTGTCTTTTCGAATATGTGGTGATCTTGTTTGGGTGGGGCTGAGCAGCCTGGGAGACACCAGGTGGGGAATGTTTGACTTAGGGGCAGGGGGAGTGGGGAGGGGGCGAGGCGTCTGGTGTAGAACCTGAGAACTGAGAATGTCAGCCCCGTAAGGGACCTTTGAGATCCATCTGGTGGGTCCCTCCTTTCACAGGTGAGGATTCAGCCCCAGAGAGAGTGTGAGGAACTTGCCTTAGGCCCTTTGACCCCCAAATTCATTGCCCTTCCATCTTGTATTTCATGTTGCATTTATTTATGTAGTGAGTGTATTTACCTCTAGACTGTAAACTCCTTGAGCCAAGGGCCTTACTTCTGTCTGTATTTTGCCCATAATCTCTTACAATGCTTTGAATATAGTGGAAATCTAGGCCCAGAGGCTGGTGATTTGCCCAAGATCACACAGGATCTCTGGCAGGACTGAAGATGGGTACTCTTTCTTTGATCCAATTGCATTATTTCAAATCAGTCCTTTATTAGTGACTAGTGAAGTGTCATAGATTCAGGATTACAATTGGGTCTGGTTTCCAGCCCAGACCTCTTGTTTTATAGTTGGGGAAACTGAGGCCGGAGGGGTTGGACTTGAGACTTGACCAATTTCATGCTGGCTAATAAGTAATCAATGATAGAACAGGATTTGAAATCAAGCCTTTTGACTCCAAAACTAATTTTTGGGGGAATTTTTTCCCCTTTTCACCCTTTCCCTTGAAATTTTAATTTTATCTTGGGATCTTAGGATAATTTACCTGCCTTCTACAGTCTCCTTTTGACTTCAGGAGCTTTAAACAGCACTGAGTAGGCCTTCAGGGAGTTACTGACCAGACAAATAAATGGGACCATGAAGGCCATGATTCCTCCCAGGATAGCTAACCCTTTGTCTTTCTCCAGTACTTATCCCTTGGGATATTTCCCCTACAGAGTATCAGCTCCATGAGGCCAGGCTTAGTGCTTCTTAGTTAAACTTTGTTTCTTTCTTATTAATATGAAGAAATGGAATGGATACTCCATTGCAGGAATTGTTTCATTTTGGTCCCAGTATGATCTCTACTACCTGGGCACATAGTAGGTGCCTACATGCTTGTTGAGTCACACAGAGTAGGCACTTAAGAGTTTGAAATGAATGTAGGTTTTTCAAGGGCTTTTAGAACAGAGAACGTTGAATGTTGGAAGAGCTTGAATGGGGCTCTGGAAATTCTCATCTCATTATTTTATAAATAAGAAAACTGAAGCCTTCAGAGGGGAAAAGACTTGCTTATGGTCACAAGGTTAGTGATCAAGTTTTCCTCCTTTGGTTTGTTTTGGCAGTGAGGACACAGGGACCTACCCAATCTTTCCTAAGGAACAGGGACAGCAGAAAATAGGCTAGTAGAACCTCCCCCCTTTATTGGGGGAGGGCTTAGATTTGGGAATTCTTTGGTTGAGGACACTTAAACCCTCCAGTTGGAACACAGGCTCTTTAGAAGCCTTCTGGTCCATCCTGTGCCCCTGAGAAACTGTAATTGACCCAGAATCTCAGAGGTGCACCCTGGACCTCCATCCTCCTGGCTTTCCTTTAGCTCACTTGATTCTCTGTATTGTTAAGGAGCAGTAAAGAAGATTGGGGGGGAGGTAGGGGCCTGCCACAAATGTGGCCTGATTCTAGGCTCTTGCCTCCCTGTTCTCTTCAGCTTGCTCCCATGAACCAGGGATCCCTACTTGCAAGAACTTTGAATAGTGAGGTTCTTTTTAATAACACCCAGATGAAAGCTGTGTGTCTGTAGTTGTAACTTAACCTCTCTGTTTTCTTCATCTGTAAAATGGGTGGATTGAGCTAGATAATCTCCATTTTAGTATACAAAACTATGAAACTCTAGGGCATCAGAGAGTTTTATATCCATTTCATAGAGGGGAAAACCAGGGCTTATAGGGTCATAGATTTAAAGATGAAGAGAACCCTTAAGGTCAGTAAGTCCAGTTCCCTCAATTTACAGATGAAGAAATAGAGAGACAGAGATTTTAAATGATTATGTCAGGGTCACACAACTGCTAAGACAGGATTTGAATCCAGGTTTCCATGACTCTGATTCACTCTACCTCCTAGATGCCCACTACTAGTAGAGGCAGAGTACTTGTTCATAGTGGCCTGGGTCAGGCAGAAGCCTTACTGGAAAGTCTGTGTCCTTCCCACTGCACTCTGGTGTTAAATGGTGCCATATGGGGCTCAGGGAGTAAGATCACAAACCCCCCCCCCCCACACACACACACACACTCTCTGAGTTGGAAAGGTGTCAGGTTAGGTTGGAGTGAGAAGGTGGTATTGCTCTTGCCTGATGCTCCCTCTCATCTCTAGAATATTATGAGGGCCTAAATAAGGGTCTTTCCCTTTGCTGTTCCCTTCCCCCCTCTTTTCCCCTCCCCCAGGATGTGAAGGCCTAGAGCTGCTTCTGGCAGCAAATGGAAACGCTTTTGAGTCAGGAAAGACTCTGAGCTCCCCATCCACGTTTTACAGAGACCCAGAGTGGAACCTGCTTAAGTAGATGCATAGTCTGGTGTTATGTAAGAGTTCTGGATGATTGGAAGCTGGCTGAACTGGGTTTAGATTTGCCTTCTGCCATTGACTCAGGCGGGTTAACCAGTTCTTTCCTCTGTAAAACGAGGGAATGTGGCTTCTGAGTACCGTTTGGATGCTAGATCTGCAAGAGAAAAGGTGGGGTGAACAGTGTGAAAGAGAGCCTCCTGTTATGTCGTGTTGTGGTAGGAAGAATTCTACTTAGGAAATCTGAAGACTTGGTGATCTTGGAGTCTCTTACCTTTCATCCCTCAATTTCCTATTTATAAACGAGAGGGGCTAGATTATCAAGACCATGTTAGAAGGTCTCTAGGGCCTTTCCAGCTCTAAATCCCATGATCCCTTGAGTTGAAACATGAGACTTTGTTGTGGTTTGTTTTCTACCTGCCTTTGGGCAACTGGGTGGTGCAAGATGGAGAGCTGGGCCTGGAGTCAGCAAGACTCATCCTCCTGAGTTCAAATGTGGCTTCAGATACTTACTGACTAGCTGTGAGGTCCTGGGCAAGTCACTTAATCCTGTTTGCCTTAATTTACTCTTTCATCAAATTGACTGGTAAAGGAAAAGGCAAACTCTTAACATCTTTGCAAAAACAAAACAAAACAAATTAAAAACAAAAAACCAAAAACCTTAAACAAACAAACCCCAAAAAGGTCACTAAGAGTCAAACGTGACTGAAAAAAATCCTAGACAACAGAGTGTTCCCGTCCCCACCCCATCCTGTTACAGCCCAGGTTCCCTTAACAGTGTGCTAGTTCTTCCCCACTTATCCATGGGTACAGATGATATGCCCTGTGTAGATCAAGAGGAGAGAATGTTCTTTCTTCTTTGGCATCAGAGGAGGCTGGCATGTCCAGGATCCCAGCTTCAGGGATGGAGGGGAGGGTTCTTGGGGGGCAGGAGCAGGGACGAGCTCCTAGCTGGCCTCCTGCCCTCAGGCTCATGGTATTTTAAGACCATCTAGGTCAGGGATTCTTTACTCTGGAGAGCCTGTGAGCTTTAACAAAAAATTGATAACTGTATTTCAGTGTAATTGGTTTCCTTTATAATCCAACGTAATTTTTAAAAATGCATTGAAAGCCAGCATTCTGAGAAGGGCTTAATCAACCTGCCTGAGGTGGTCCTGATTTGTAAAGGTTAAGAACTATTCTTTTCTAGTGTGATTCCCTTCTTATGGATGAGCAGTCTCCTGGGTAGCTGAGCTGGGATTTGAACCCAGGTTTTTGGATGCCAAATCCAGCTTGTTTCCCATTGTAATCTGGTTACCTGTCCCTCTTTGCTTCTTAGGCCTCACTTTCCCCAGCTCAGTAATCTCTAAATTTCTTCCTCTTGGAAGGAGGGAGGGAGGGAGGGAGGGAGGGAGGGAGAGAGAGAGAGAGAGAGAGAGAGAGAGAGAGAGAGAGAGAGAGAGAGAGAGAGAGAGAGAGAGAGAGAGAGAGAGAGAGAGAGAGAGAATATGAGAGAATGAGTGTGTGTGAGAGACACACAGAGAGAAAAGAGAACGTGAGTGTGTGTGACAGTGAGAGGGAGTGTGAGAGATACCGAGAGGGGGGAATGTGTGTGTGTGTGTGTGTGAGAGAGACAGAGACAGAGACAGAGAAGTGAGAGAGAGAAAGCTCAACACACTTGAGAAAGGGAGCTCAAACCTGGGTGGGGGGTGAGCTGTGGGGGCCCCTTAGAGTTCAGCAGAATGGATTCCTGGCCTCTGAGTCAGGAGAGCAGTGTCAGTCCTGACTTGGCCATCAATGTGACCTTAAGGAAGTCCACAAGATCATCTGGCCCGGCCTCTTGATTGTACAGGAAAAACCAAATGGCCTAAACTTAACTTGCCCATGGCCTCCAAGGGACCTTAGACCACTTAACCCATTACCTCTGGCTCCAACACCTCTTGACGAGGAGGAGGCAGGCCTTTGGAAGGAAGGGGATCCTCCCCCCTGTGAAGTGGTGACCAATCCTGGAGTAGATCACACGGCTGTCTCCAACCACCATTCTGGACTGGGGCTGCTGTTTCTTTTGGCAGGCAGGATGCTAAGATCCGTTCCTGGATCTGATCCTTGGCAGCCTATCTGACTGGGGAGGTCACTTCTCTTGGTCAGTTTCCTTATCTGTAAAATGGGGCCAGTGATAACCCTTTCCTTCCCTCCCTCACGGGATTCAGGGTATCTGGGCCTCCTGAAAGGTGTCCTTCCTCCCTCATAGGGGCTGAAAGGCCTTTTAGGGGGCACTGATTGCTAGTTTTGTTCCATATTGACCAAGTATCAGTGCCCACCAAGTAAATACTGCCTGCCTGGAAAGAAGCCTGGCTTTAAGACCCAGGAGGAAAATTGTACAACTGTACAGTTGAAAGAGAAAAATTTTCCCCCTTTTTTCCCCTTTTCTTCTAACCCCTCCTCACCAGGTGGTTTCTTCTAGGGCCCCTGGGGAGAAGTAAGGTGGGGGGATAATTGGGCTAATTACTATTGGGAAGTGGGGGAAGCTCCAGCCCCCCTGATTTGTTTGTGTCTGGGTTTGCAGGCCTGTCTGGATGCCTGAAAGGGATGGTCTGGGGAGGATGGCAAGATCAGAGAGGTGTGTGTGTGTGTGTGTGTGTGTGTGTGTGTGTGTGTGTGTGTGTGTGTAGTCTGGATGTTGTAGCACATGCTGAAGGAACAGGGTTGACCTACAATACCCCATGTCAGCTGGGAGGGGTCCTTGTGTTCACTCAGCTCAACTTCCTCACTTGACAGACCATAGCTCACGTTTGCACTTAGATTTTGCCCAGCACCCTAAGGACATCCTTGCAGAGAAGGTTATGTAATGTGCTGCCCCATTTCAGAGCTGAAGAAACTGAGGCTTTGAGTGATAATGACTTGCCCACAGCTGGGACTAGAGAACAAGTTTCCTGACTTGTGTTTTTTCTGCCATTTGGGGATATTCATTAGGTACTGCCCGTCCCATCCCTGGGGTCTAGGCTGAGCTGAGAAGCCTGGGTTCGAATTCCCCGGCCTCTGGGTCTGCTTCATCTTTAGGCTTCCCGGGTCTCTTCCAACTTTAAATCTGGGCATCTGGGATCCCTGTAGTGGAGAAGAGGAAACAGCAGCCAGCAGCCAGACAGCACCTTAGGCTTTGCCGGCAGCATTGAGCTGCCCAATGAACAGCCGACCCAGGTTGGAGAGAGCCCCAGACTGTTGGAGGCCCCTGGGACTGCCGGCAGGTCCTTTCTCCCTGGGCCTTGGTTTGCGTACCGGTAACATAAGATGGAGGGGCTGAGAGTCAAGGTCCGAGTTACTGTGTGGCAGACGAGCTCTCCAGGCTTCCCGGCTCCAGCTGCTCCAGGTTTGGGGGCCCGGGAGTGGAGTTGCCCCTTGGGCAGCTGCTAAGAGCTCTCTCTTCCCTGATGGGGAAATGTCATGGAGCAGCTCTGGGCTGCCCCAGTCATGGCAGGGACTGAGGAGCCCTTGTGGAAGCCTCGGTAATAAATGGGGGTGGGGAGGATGGAGTGTGGGGGCTGCCTGTGGGATTCCTTCAGGTGGGTGGGCTGGGCCAGGCCGGGCCAGGCCGGGGATCCACTTAGCTCTATGTGGCAGCCCCCGGTCCTTCGACTCTGGCCCAGGGGCTGGCCCTCTGAGCCTGGGAGCCTGGGAGCCTGGGCCTTCTCTCATTGGCCCCAAATCGATGGTTTGAAGTGCCCCCGGACCCTTGGGGCAGAGGTTCAGGCTGGGCCAGTTGCTGATATCGATTCCCCCAGGTGGGGCAGTGCCAGGGCGAGTGCTGGGGCCCTAATCGGAGGGGGAGTCAGGGGTGGGCGGGGCCCTGCCCAGAAGAGCTAGGTGTCTGTCTTCTGCTCTCAGAGGCTGTGGGGAATGCTTTCTCCTCTTCTCCCTCCTCCCTAAAAATGGGTGTGGAAAGCTGGGAGCAGGTGCCTGATAAGCAGTAGACCTAGGTACCTGGCCTGCTTCCTGCTATGGACTAGTCTGGGCCTCCATTTTCATATCTGTGAAATGGGACTAATCCTGCTCCCACTGCTCATTGAGTATTCTTAGTACTCCAAATGGGGACTGTGATTACTCTGCCACGACTCAGCTCTGTTGTAAATGCAGGTTGAATGAATGGGTGACTGTGTTCTGTAAGTGCATCAGTGAGGGTCTCTGACCCGTCTGTTTCTGGGTTTGTTCATTAGTTTTTGGAGGGGTAGGTGGTGATTGGCACATCTCTTTGGACTTGGGAGTGCCTGGGTGTCTACGGGGGAGATAAGTCCTCTGTTTTTCTTTATACTGAGCTCTCCTGATAAGGCTCGGGAGGGCAGGGGGTTGGGGGGAGGTGGAGAGTGAGTGGCTGGCGTTAGTAGCAGGTCTCTGGGGTAGCCTCGGCTTCAGTTCTGGAGCCTCTTCTGATTCTTCAGAACCAGCCAAGGTTTTGAGGGGGGGAGAGAAAGGGGCTGTTTAGGAAGTAGGAGACCTTGTGTTCTAGATGGCCTCTTTCCTTCTATTGAATAAGGTCACAGCCTCCTCCACCCCTGTCCTTCACCTTCCTGCAGAGGGAAAGGAATGAACATTTTTCTCGCCTCTGCCAGGCATTGTACTGAGTGCTTGTACAAATGTTCCATGTGGATCTCACGGAAACCCCCCAGAGAATGACCGCAGCGATCTCTGGGGCCAGCAGAAGCCAAAGTGTCTTACCCAGGATCACACAGCTAGGAGGTGTCTGATGACTCGAGGCCCAGCTTTCCGTCCCCTGCACCATCAGCTGCTTCTAAAAAGCAAAAGGGGGGGGGTGCAGGTCTTTTTCCCTCAGAGTTAGAAAAGTGTAATCTCCTTTTCAAAAGGAGACTTCCTTGAACATATAAAGAAAATTTCTATAGAACTTGAGGAGATTGGGGAGGGGTCCCCATTTCTGCTCACTTTACAGATGAAGAAACTGACGTCCAGAGGGTATCATTTGTCCAGATTCTCATAAGCACCTCTGCTGCTTGTTCTCGGCTAAGTGGGCCACACGGATCACACCTGGGAAAAAGGGTTTGGGGGGTTCAGCCCCTCTTTTCCTACCCCAATCTGGTTGTCTCTGCTGAGCGAGGTTGAGATGCCGGGGTCTGACTCCTAGAGTGGGACCCCTGGGAGACCAGCAAGGTCCCCTCTGCCTCTTGGCGCTTCAGGTATCCCATGGCCTGCTTTTCTACTTCTGGAAGCCCCAGGTCACCGAATAGCCACAGCATTTCTGAGGGGAGGGGCTACCTTATCCATCCCCTTCTTTGTTCAGTTAGAAAAACTGAGACTTAAATGCCCCCTTAAGGCTCACCCCGTTTTAAAACCTGAGCTTGTGAGAGTAGGCCATTGCTTCATCACCTGCCTCTCGATAAGGCCTTGGAATTGGCGGTACCTGAATTTAAAACCTGCCTCAGATGCTTGCTGGCTGCCTGGATAAGTCACGGCCCTCGTCCTCAGGTCCTTCCTCTGCCAACTAGAAACGATAACATCTCATCCCTGTAGAAGCATCATTAAGGGCAGATGAGAAAATGCTTCGTAAGCTTTACAAGCACTGAGTAAGCCAGCTGTTAGCATTCCCACTAGATAAGAGTTCCTGCTTTCATGGAGCTTATAGTTTAATAGCAGGAAAAAAGCAACAATATGGAGTACTACAGAAAGAGCCCAGTGTGCAAGTGCCATAGAAAGGGCTGTGAGAAGGCCCAGGGACGGCACCCCCCAGGGAAAGGGAAGAAGGCTTCCTGGAAGAGGAGCATTGAATTGAACTCGGGAGAGGAGAGAATGTTCCCTGCCCATGGAGCTGTGTCAGCAAGAGAGTGGGGAAAGGGGCAACCAGGTGGCGCAGTGGGTAGAGCACCAGCCCTGGAGTCAGGAGGACCTGAGTTCAAATTTGGCTTCAGACATTTAACATTTCCTAGCTGTGTGACCCTGAGCAAGTCACTTAACCCCAATTGCCTCAGCAAAAAAAAAAAAAAATGAGAGAGTGGAGACAGTTAACCAGAGTCAACCACTTTGTCGAGGACGGGAAGCCTAGGAAGGGGATGAGAGCAGGCTAGAAATAGCGCTACCTTGTGGAAGGCCTCGAATGCCAGGCAAGAACAAGCCTGGATTTGGTTCCTTAGGCAGGGGGAACCATGGAAGAGCTGGCAGGATGACAGCTAGGCCTTGGTCAGATTCCCCTTCCCTTCCTCAAGTTGCCTGGAGCAGGCAGGTCTTCTCTCCCCCGCCTCCCTTCCCCAGCCTCCTGGGGACACTCGGAGGACTGGGTGGTGTGGGGGAGGGACGGGCCATGTATTTTTGGTATCCTGGTCTGTGGATGTAAGAGTCTGGGCTGACCCACGTGGGGATCCAGGCACTGGCCCTCAGCAGCTGGGCCACCCTCCTCTTTGCCCCTCCATGCAAGGGTTTCCCAAATTCCCAAGGGAGTGAGGGGCTGCATCAGGGGGAGAGGGAGTCTCTTAAAGAAGAGGGGCCTGGATTTAGCCAGAAGGACGCCTTGTGTCCCCGAGGTCTCGAGGGGCCCTCTCCTCCCCACACCCTCCTCACCACAGGGACAGGGAGCTCCCTTTCTCTTTCGTACTCTAATTGTTAGAGGGGTTTTTGACTGTCTACTCCCCCCACCCCAGCTTTCTGCTGGTGACCTTCCCTAAGACTCCTGGGTCTGTGTTCTCAACAGCTGGAAAATACTGTCCTGTCACCTGACCCGATTTCATTCTGCAGTCACCCTTGTTATAATGTGAGGGAACCGAGGCTCAGCCCGGGAAGGTGATCTTGCCGGTGCCGGCCGGCTCCTCCTCCGGACACCCCTCCTGCCGGCTCGGCCTGGCCCTCTCTGAGCTCCACACTTGGCTCCCGGCACCTGGGACTGGGGGGGGGGGCAGGGAGAGGCTAGCTGCCTTTGCCGGGACTCTTCCCCTTGGGCCTAGCCCAGAAGGCCTCGGGAGGGGGGGGGGCACAGGAACTGCTGTAGGTTTGTTTAGACTGTGCTGGGCCCCTGCTCCCAGAGCCTGGAGGTAGGAGGAGGGGCGAGGAGGGGCGACCACGGCGCATTCCCCCTGCTCTGTCTGCTCACGTACGTGCTGCTGCTCTGTTCCCAGCCGCCCTTGTTCCCGGCTTGCAACCCTCACACATCCTGTCCCCCAGAGCTCCCCTCCCCCTCCTCTCCTTGACTCTGCCTCTTGCTACCTGACCCAGCTGGAGGCGGCCTATTGAGATAGGGCCTGCTGCTGGTTCCAGACGGGAGCGGAGCTGGGGAGGGCTCCCTGCCTCGGCTCCGGCCCTGCTGCTAACTGGGGGGAGGGGGCGCCAGCCTTTTGGCAAAGCATTTAACACTCATCCCTAGGATGGCCTTCAAAGAGCCCCCTCCTCCCTCACGGCCGGCACCGACCAGGCTGGGGAACCGGGAAGTAAGTGAGAGGCTCCTCAAAATGAAAGTGAAAATGCAAGTAAGGCCTGCCTGAGCTCCCCTCGTCCCCTCCTCTCTCCGCCCCCAGCCTGGGTGTGTGCGCCTGTGCAAAAGGGTGGGAGAAAGAGGGGAGGGGGGGCTCGCCCGCCCCCCAGTCCCACCTTGCGCTCAGCTGCAGCGGGGGCCTAGGCGAAATTCTGCCCTAGTTCTGGTTCTGAAGTTTTACCCTACTTCCTTGTCTGCGCTCAGGTGAGACAGCTGAAAGGCAAATAGGCAGGTCTCTTTAAAAATGGGGAAAGAGAGGAGAGACAGAGGCAGTGAGAGTGAGAGACAAAGAGAAAGGGAGTGAGAGAGTGAGTGTTTACCCGGTAACCTAGAGGCAACTAGGTGACTCAGTGAATTGAGCAGCTCATCTGGAGTCCGAAGAGCTGAGTACGAATTCAACCTCGGACGCCTGCCAGCTGTGGGACCCTGAGCAGCCCACTCGGGCTCTGGCCCGCCTCGTTTCCCTCTCCACTAAATGGGGATCCTTATATCACCTGCTTCCCAGGGTTGTTGTCAAGTGCTTTGCAAACCTTAAGAGATTTATATAAATGGAAGCTGACATTATCATGAATGTGGCCATTTAACAGGCGAAGAAAGTGGAGGGTCAGAGTGACTCTAGGACTTCCACACAAGGAAGCTTGGAGACCATCTGGTCCTAGCCCAAGAATCCATTTCACGGCCTTGTCCCTGAATGGCTGTACAGACCTGTCCTCCATCATAGTTGGACAGGTAGCCAGACTCTGTGCCTCCTAAATGACGGGGCCCTTTCCCAACTTTGGGGGAGCTCTCATTGTTAGGGGTTTTTCCTTCCTTTGATCCTAAATCAGCCCCTAGTAGCTTCTGGTCTAATTCTCTGAGGGTCTGGAGGAAAGTTCCCACATCCTGACCTTCCTTCTGCCACCCTCTTCTTTAGGCTGAGGAACAGGCTCAGGGAAAATTGAGGTCCCACACACTGCTAGGAAGTGCCCCTTAAGGCTCAGGAGAAAGGGCTTTTGAGTGGGAAACTTTGGGCAGCATAACTTTTTTTTCCTTTAGCTTGCCCTGTCATTCTATTGACTCACTAAAAGATCTGGAACTGCTGTTAATTAATGTCTTCTCCCATCCTCTTCTGCTATAGTTGGCTGTTTGAATTCAGGGGCAGAATTTTACATTTGTTCTATTAAGTTTCATCTTTTTTGGCTTCAGTCCATTGATCTCTTTGGATCTGGAGGTCAATGACTTGCCCACAGTCACTCACCTCATTAGGTCTCATTCAGTCCCAGTATTCTCACTCTAAGGTTTGGTGCTTGTTCTCCCACATGGCAAAGGAGAGGGAAGAGGAGGTGGCTCTCATGGAGAGCATCTCGAGTCGGTCATCAGGCCCAGAACGACTGCTTCCTTCCTCAGGTAGCCAGCAGATTTGATTTAGCAAAGTCACCGATTGTAATCATTTGAAAGCTCATGAACTGAAGTTAACAAAGAATTGGAGAAAGGGAAATGTCTCCAGCGCCGCCCCCTCCTTCCCCGTCAGAAAATAATATAGTCTACAAACTACTGGCCAGAAATCTGACTCCAGTTCCTGGCAACATTTTAGAACGTGTTATTAAAGGGATGATCCGTGAACAGAGCAGAATAGGTGAAGGAACCATACCAAAAAACGCCCTAAGTCTCTAAGAAGAGAAATGAAAATTAAGATTTTATTTAATACACATGAGATTGGCTGATGTGAGAAAAGACAAAACTGATAAATGTTGGTGAGGCTGTGGGAAGATGGGCATGTTATTTTCCTGTTGTTGAAGCTGTTAGCTTCTCCAGCCTGAAGTTTGGAAAGCAAATTTGGAATGAATGCTTTTTAAAATTACTCAGATAAAGATGGGGACATAGGGATATACCTACATGTATGTTAACACATGTTCTATAAATACATGTGTGTTTATATGTATAGCCATACAGAGAGAGAAATGCTTTGACCCAGCAAATACTAGGCATCTAGCTCAGGGAAAGGTCAAAGATAAAGGGAAAGAGTCTCTAAATACAGACATTTTTGGTGGTAAAGTTGCAAAGAACTGGCAAGAAGGTACTTGCCCATCAGTTGGGGAACGGCTGAATAAATTGTGCTACATAGAAGTGATGAAATATATTTGAACCATAAGAAACGGTGACTGGAGAATCCAGAGAAACTTAGGAACTACTGAATATTGTTGAGTATTGCACAGAATAAATGGAGGCAAAAGGACTTGCCTCTAATAAAGGTCAGACTCTGCCAGTGTTTGTTTGTTTTACTTGACAATTAGCCAAGGCAATTAGGTAGCCCAGAGAGTGAGAGCAGGGCCTGGAGTCAGGGAGAGCTGAATTCAGATTCATCCTCAGAAACTGGGCAAGTCACTTAACCTGGCTGCCTATTTCCTCATCCATAAAATGAGGATAATACTAGCACCTACCTTCCAAGGCAATTGTGAGAATCAGATGAGATAATAATTGCAAAGCACTTAGTACACAGCATTATATAAATGTGGGTTGTTTATTGTACTCCAAGGGAGGGTTTTATTTAGTAAGGGGTGAGGGAGTTGGAGAACCTTTTATTAGGAAAGGACAGTGGTAAAAAGCATCGATAACTTATTCTTTTAAAGAACAGGTCATGGCAGGATTAACCTTATTTTCTCTCTCACAGTTGGGTTATGAGACTTAGCAGATGAGAGGAACTCTGGATAGAGTTTATGTCGATTTTAGCCAAGTATTTGACAAACTCTTGTGCTATTTTTAGGGAGAAGAAGGGAGATAAGTGGCCTAGAGCAATTAGGTGGATTTGAAACTGGTTAAATACTGGAGAGAATGAATTAGTAAGAGTTTGCTGTCCTTTTGGAAAGAGGTCTCCAGTAGCCTACCTGAGAGATCTCGCCTGGGCTGGGGGCATTGCACTTCTTTCTCAGTTGTTCACAGCAGAGATGGTATGTACTCCTGCCCTACTTACAGATAATGCTGCTCTTGACTGGCGGGAAGGATCAGGAATCTCAGCAGCTTAGAGCCCAGGAGTCCTTCTGCATCTCCTGGTCTCCTCAGAATCAGATTGTTAAATAAACAAGGTCGGATACAAAAGATTGCAAAGGAAATTGGAGTGAAATACAGTTATCTAGATTTTTTTTTTTTTTTTTTTAAATTTTCACGTACCCTCCCCAAGCTGGCTGGCCAAGGATGTTGGGGCAGATTTACTTAGGTGATATTAAGTGTAATGGTAATGTATTAAATGTTCACACTTGGGTTCCAAAAATCAACTCCTTTGGCGGCATATGGAGAAAGGAATAATGGCCATGAAGCTGCTCCTCTGAGTAAGGTCTAGGAATATTTGTGGACTTGGGACAAATTCAAGTGAATCAGCAGTGTGGTGTTATAGGGAAAGAGCCCGTGTGAGAACTGGTGGGACCATAACGATTGCTACTGACCCTTTGTGAGTTGGGCTTGGATGAGAGCTCTTCTGAGGGTCAGCCAGCCCTTCTAGCTCGCATTTCCTGACATGATGTCTTCTTTCAGGCTGGAATTGCCAGGGGAAGCTTTTCAGGAAAGCTGTTCTTAAGCTAAATTCTCTGCGTAGGATTTTCGTGGGCTGGGAGCAGGAAGGATGGGAGAGCACACGTCACAAGGGAAGAGGAAAATATCTCATGTTCTAATGGCCGTTGGCAGCTAGCTACAATGCCCCTTACCCCACCACCACCACCATTTTGGGAGTAATATCCCCATTTGCAAAGAGGAAAAACTCCTCCTTCCATAGTAGAAAGAACTGCATAAACTGGACCTAGTCAAGAAAGTTCCTACTTCCAAATCATGTCTCTAGGGGCAGCTAGGTGGCACAGTGGAAAGAGCACCAGCCCTGGAATCAGGAGGACCGGAGTTCAAATCTGCCCTCAGACATTTAACACTTCCTGGCTGTGACCCTGGGCCAGTCATTTACCCCCATCGCCTCAGCAAAAAACAAATCATGCCTCTAACTCTAACTTGCCTCTGTGACTGTAGCCTGAGTTTTCCCCAAATCTTTGAAAGTGGGGATTATTCCTATGGCATCTCACTCACCCAGTATGCTTGGATTGAGGTTGTTGATATTAAGCCTTTGAGATTTACTGTGGCTAACCCAGTGCTGAGCACCAGAGTTAGACCAGCGAGGCTGTCCGTTGGAGGACAGACTATACTCAGAGGTATAGTCTTCCTGGGCCAGTGTGGAGCTTTCCAGCTTGGGGAGCCCAGACACCTGGGCCTCTGCTAGCATCTCCTTCAGAGGCTCAGAGTTCGATCTGCTCCAGGAGAGACACTTAAAAAATACTCGTTAGAGTATTGTTAATCATAGTACTATGATACTCCTCTTAAGCACCTATGATTTTGTGATTATATATTTTGTGAGTCTCTTTAGTGGTGCGGTTAGCAGCTTGTCCGATTCCCTGGGCAGCCAGCGGGTACGGGGACCTGGATGTCTAATTCCACATTGCCTTTGTTTGGGGATCTGAGCACTTGTTTGTTAGTCCCAGAGGGAAGCTGCTTAGGAAGGGGTTGAAATCCTAACTGGCAGAGGAGTTGAGGGGTGCTGCTAAAATAACCCAGGTCCAGCTAGTGTGGGAGCTCCCTGAGTTCTCTCTCTCCCTCCCTTCTTCTCCATCTGTCTCTCTTTACCTGTCTGTCTGTCTGTCTCCCCCCCCCCCCTTCCTCCCTTTTTTTTTTTTTTCCCTCTCTCCTCCTCCGAATCCCTCTTGGCAAGCAAGGAATAATCTAAGCTTGGAGAATAAAGGAGGTTGAATTGGTAATGTTAGTTATCTTCAATCTGTGATCCTGGTTCTTTCCCATCCTCCTAATTTCTTGGGAAGGACAAGGAAGGTTGTGGCTCTTAGGAGGTCGTCACCACTGGGTCTGGAGAAGACTCCGTGTGTGCATTGTGCCTGAGTGGGATCTTTAACTGTTTGCTCTGCCAGGAGCCAGGACAGACGCTATTCCCCAGGACCCCGAGGAAAGGAGGAGTGGCCATTGAGGACTTAGCCATGTTTCTTCAGCCCCTTAACAGCCCGGCCCTTTCCCCAGCCATAAGGAACCTGTTCTAGTAATGATTGGAGGCAGGACCCACCTTGGGGTAAAAGGGCTATGGGAGGAGAGATGAAAGGTTTGAGGCATATGAGCTCTGTCTCCTGGACACCCCCACTCCCCAGCCTTGTGTCCCCTGCTCTCCTTCCCTCCCCATTCCGCAGGCCTGTCCGGGCTCAGCAGCCTTGGCCATCTGGCCTCTGGGAAATCCTCCTTCCTAATCTTTGGGCACTGCAGCTGCCACCGCCATCACTACCATCAGCCTCCTTCTTCCCTTTCACCCTTGACAAATAGCAGCTGGAAGAAGCCCCCATCTTGGGGGAGGTACAGAGACTCACTAACGTAGGTCCTCACAGGCTTTAGAATTTCCAGGGGATCTAGAGTTTGTTGGGAGTTGTGCAGCCCCTCATTGTAGAGGATGGAAATGCTCCAGGAGAGGCACAGGTGGTAAACTGAGGCAGGGTTTTCAATACTAACTTTGGCGCCCTTTCCTCTATGTCAGTATCATCATTCAGAGAGAATAGGATGGCTTTGGATTGACTTAGAAAACCGCAAAATCCATCTTCTAGGTTGTATGTTTTGTTAAATGTTCCCCATTTTCATTGTGAATGGGGTTCAGACGGCCCTTGGGAGTTTGTCACCCAGGATCCGTCAGTGAGTGCATGTGATGGCATTGGCCAGATCGCCCCTGAAGGTGTGGGAGTGAGGGTGGGCGCTGCACCGGTGGCTGAGAGCTGACCCATCTCTGTGCCTTCTCCCCCACAGGTGAGCGTCCCTTTCCCTGCACGTGGTTGGGCTGCATCAAGAAGTTTGCGCGTTCGGACGAGCTGGCCCGGCACTACCGGACGCACACTGGCGAGAAGCGTTTCTCCTGCCCCATCTGCACCAAGCGTTTCATGAGGAGCGACCACCTGACCAAGCACGCCCGCCGCCACCCCACCTTCCACCCCAGCATGATCAAGCGTCAGGGGGCCCGCAGCGTCTCCCCCAGCGACTCGCTGGCCTCTGCCCCCTGCAGCCTGGCAGGCAGCCCCAGCCCCAGCCCCGCGCCCAGCCCTGCTGCCTTTCTCTAGGGGGAAGGGCCTAGGAAGCTGCTGCCACTGCCCCGGATCTCCCACCGCCTCCCCCATCCCACCTTGGGCCTCTCTGAAGAGCCATTTTCCCCGGACCTTCTGACTCTCCTGAAGTTGGCTGCCTCGCCAGATGGAAGGGCCTCCCTGGGCCCCTTCCCGGGCAAGGACTGAGACACAAGGACTTTCCTTCCCCTGGGGCCATGATTTTATATTTTTAACCATCGTGCTGATGGGAGGGGGGAGGGGGGTATCGGACCACTGGGGACTGGGGACAGAGAATAGCACCAGCATTTGCCTGGGGGGGGGTGAAGCTGGGGTTGCTCCCAGCAGCCAGCCCTCCAGGGTCTCTGCCATCCATTTGGGCCATCTTTGCCCCAGGGATTCCCTGCCGGGTGAGGGCACGTGGGTGGTTGGGTGAAGGGGAACAGCAAAGCTAGAACCCCAGTTGTCAGCATCCTTAAGGACTTTCTCCTCCCTTCCCTTTAGAGGGAAAGGGCTCTGGGATTGAAGTTTTAGGGTCAGAATTCTTGGGCCTCTGTGAATATTCTTTTTTTTCCTTTTTAAACCTGTGGAGGCTCCACAGACTCTTCCTAAGGCGAGCCCCCAAGCAGAGCACACGTCCCAGGTTGGGGGAGGCAGAGGGGCACCCCCTCCACGCCCGGGCCTTGCAGGCAGCTGGCAACATTGGAGACAGAAAATAATGCTTTCTATTTCTGTACATAGTGATGATTATTATTAATAATATTTTTTTTTAATATTGATTAAATGTGGAATCCAGGTTTGATGAGAGGCGGACACATAAGGCCATTCCTTTACTCCCCCGTCTTCCCTAAGGTGCCTCTCTGCTGGCAGGTGTCTCGGATGTCTCCTCGTGGAGGCCCAGGCTCTGGGCAGGAGCTGTGCCCTGGTTCCGCCCAGCAGGTTGGAAACTGTAAGTGTGTGTGTGGAACGTTGCATAGAGCACATAACCTTTGCTGGGCCCTGCCCGCCGCCCCCAAGAAGTCCTGTCAGGGACGGCGCCTCTCTGGACAAACCTCGCCAGGATGGCGGCCCTTAGGGTCAGAGCGGCGCTGGGAGAGCCATAAGTCATAGTGTCTTCCCAAGCTGGAGGGGGGGGGTGGGGGGGGTGTGGGCTGTCAGACCTCAGGGTTTTGTGAAGGGGAGGGGCTTTTTCCAAGCTCATTGGTGCCTAGGAAGAGGTCATGGGGACCGAGGATCTGAGGACCTGGCCCGTGGGGGCCGCTTCTTTCATCTGTTTATTGGGGATAGAACAGTGGCTCAGGGTAGGATTCGGGGGGCGCGGGGAGGACATTGCTGCTTGTGGAGCCGTCTGCGTACCCCCCGGCTCCTTTCCTCGGAGGAGAGCCCTTGCCAGCTTGGGTTTTTCTCCTGCTGGTGTGGATCGTGGCATCTGCTGCCAGGTGTGTGACATCTGGGGGACTAAGGCTAGGAGGGGGAATGACTTGCACAATGCCAACCAGCTAAGTCGCCTGAATGGCCTGGAATGGTTCCCCCTGCCCACATTCCTCAAAGCTAGCTTGGTGCAGGCCTCTGGTGCGAGCTAGCTCTTTGGTGATTTGGAGAGCGCCTGAGAGGCTTGTTGGTGATAAAGCTGGTAAAATAACTGGGTGAGGAGGGGCTGGGCCTCTGGGTGGGCAGCGGGTGCTGCCAGGTCCTCCACCTCCTTACCCTGGGGCTGGCTGGGGTGGGTCAGATCCCCAAGGGAAGCCATTGGAGATGTTCAGGGAAATGGGGGTTGGGAGAGGGGGGAGGGCAACCCCCCACCCCCGGGCAATCTCAGGTGTCTGTAGGTTTTGTTTATCTCACAGTGGGACTGCAGCAGCTCTTGCCTCTTCCCCCACGGGGGTCGACAGGTTTATTTCTGAAGCTGTCTGCATCTCTGGGGGGGGAGGGGGGTTATATGGAGAGGATGATGACTCTGGGTAAGACTTTGGCTTCTTCCAAAGAGCTGGCGATTCCAAGTCAGGCCTGGGTTTGAGGGCTCTTGTTAAATGGGAACCCACACCCTTTGCCAAAGGCATGTCCCCAGGGTTGACCATGGGAGAGGCAGCTGGGTTTTTTCTTCCTTTTTCTACCTGTCTCAGGCAGTGGTGCTGGTAGGGCATGAGCCCCAGGCTGCCCCCTTGTCTTCTGAGCCTTTCCAGGCTCTTCCCCATTCTTGGTGTGCACGGATTAACTTTGATGGGGGCGGGGATTACACCCTGACTTCCACCCTGCCCTCTTCCTGAAGGCTTCTTAGCCCTCCTTCCCACTCATGGTCTTGCGACAGCCAATCATGTCTGGAAGCTGCACCTTTGCTTCAAAGCCAGTTTTTTCTGTCTCTTCTCTTCTCTTTTCTCTTCTCTTCCTTCCTCTCTCCCTTTCTTTCTCTCTCTCCCTCTCCTTTCCCCCTGCCCTTTCCTCTTTTCTTCTTTCTCCCCTCTCCCTCCCTTTTCCTCCTCCCTCATTCTTGCTCCCTTTCCCCTTCCCTCTCTCCCTCTCCCTTTCCTACTGTTTCCCTCTTTCCCTGTCTCTGTTCCCCTCTCTCCTCTCCCTAGTTTTCCCCAAGTCATTTCTTCCCCTTCCCCAAATGGTAAATTCCCCTCCCACCTATTTGGGGGAGGCTGGGATCTCCTTGTTAGCTATATTAAGGTTTTAAAGTATAGTCCAATAAAAATCCCTGCAGTTGTAGGGAAAGAGGCTGGGTCAGGGAGCATCTTACTCCATTCCTAGGATCAGATCCAGACCTGAAAGTCACCGACTTCCACTGAGCCCCTGAGAACCCTAAGATTTTAGAGTTAGAAAGGGGCCCTTGGAACAAAGTCCTGAACCTGCCCTCTCATCTGGCAGTGGTGGCTTGCCTGAGATCACCAGGTTCCTAAATGTCAGAGGTGGATTTGAATCTGTGCCTCTGAATTCCAAATCCAGTGTTCTTTCCACTAGGTAGGCCTGCCTACAATGAAAGAATCCCCAAAATACAGGTGGACCCTAGAGACTACTGAGCCCCAGTGCCTTCATTTTGTAAATTGGGGGGAAAACAGGCCCCACCAGATAATGGGGCTTGGCTTGCCCAAGGTGACACAAGGCAGGTTTTCTCCCACCCCCTCCCCTGGCCTTCTTAGCTGCTCTAGGATACCCCCCAGATAACCCCCTGCCTTTCCTCTTCTCCTACCATCCAGTTCCCCACCGTCTGCTTCCAAGCTGCTTGGCTTTGTAGCTTTCTTTCAGACTGTGGCTGCTGGGTTGACGAAAAGGCCTTTATCTCATGGAGAGTTTTGTTGCTAGAGGTTGGCGCAGGACAACACTGACTTTTTCGATATTCCATAAGAGCCTGGGGGTTTTGGACAGAATAGATTATTTTGTAAAAGTGGATTCTTTTTCTTTTCTTTTTTTTTTTTTTTTTCTTTTTTTTTTGGTCCCTCCTTTTTTCCTCCCAAGTCCTAGGGCCAGCTGGTACCCTGGTGTTGTAAGGGGGAGAATAAGGGATGGGGAAAGTGTGTGTGTGTATGGTTCTGTCGGGTAACTTATTGTTTTCTGTCCCCCTACCCACCCACCCACTTACTCTGGGAATTTGCCCATAAGCTCTGGAAGAGCGGACTGTGTCAGGCTCTTATTTGTGAACATCCCAGAACAGGGAAGGAGGGTCTGAAGGCAGGGCCAGGACCTTGCCTGGGAGTGGGAAAGGGTTTATATAGCCTTCCCAGGTAACCTACCTTCAAGGTGGGAGACTGGGGTTGTCAGAAGATAGGATATTCCACACTTCCTTCCCCACTCTGGCCCCCCATCTTTTCTCTTGCCTCTTCCTTAGTGAACCTGTCTTCCACAAAGTGGGGGTTGGGAAAGAGCATGGGTGTGTGTGTCCGTGTGCGTGTTTTGTGTTTGTCTCGGGAGGAGGGAGCCCAAGCCTCCCTCCCACCCCCCCAAATTAAGCCATGGCCAGGGATGAGTTGGAGTGTTTGGCATCCTTTCATATTGTAGCTCTCACCTCCGCTCCCCTAACAGGGGATTCTCTGCTGTTGCCCTATCCTGCCACTCCCAGTGGAGCATTTCAAACCCTGCCTCCCTCAAATGACAGCAACAGAGAATTATATGAGTCTCTGGTACTCCAAGAGTTCAGGAGACGTGCCCAGCTTCCACAGGGAGTTAGTGGCAAAAGCCGGATTCTAAGCCAGATCTTCCAACTTGCAGTTTTAATGTCTTTTCTACTATATACCGTGCTGCCTGCCTGCTGGGGCAAAGTGGGGCAGTCGTGAATGCTTCCTCCCTCCCACTCCCCCATCAGTCAGTACCATGGGGTATCTCAGCCAGAATTCTTTCCTAATGTCGGCCCGGTCCTCACAGAAGGATTGGGGAGGCGAGGAGTGAGTGGCCCCTTTGGGGTTGTGAACCGGATTCTTGCAGTCACTGGAAATTGTCTAGGTTCTGGCCATAGATTGAGAACTGGTTGTGTTCTTAGAAGTCACTGTCTAACTCATTTTTCACAAACTGAGGCCCCACTGAGGTCAGTGACTTGCCCAAGATCACAACTAGTAAGTGTCTGAGGCAGATTCCAGAGTCTCAAGTCCAGTGTTGTCTATACCATTACTAATCAAGTCTTGATATTGGAATAAATGAGGGATAATTGGGGGGGGTTCATTTTTCAGTGTCCCTGAATTTCAGTTTGGTTGGAATGAGTGTGGCCTGTTGGTGTAAAGTGAGGGGTGGGATGGTCGCCGTTGCTCCTCCCCTGCCAGCCAGACCCTGAGAGTCCCAAAGCCCTCTGCTTTTAGAAGAGCCTTAGGGGATAAATTCCAAGACTCAGGATAAGATTCTGGAGAAGGGCCTTCAGTCAGAATCTAGACCAGGCTGGTAGGTGGGGGGTGGGGAGAGTTGAGGGGATGAGGGGAGCAGCCTGGTGTGGGGCTGTGGTCTGGAAAGAGGAAGTTGGAGGCCACAAGGGCCTGAGCAATGGCTGGTTGGGGTGGGGATGCTGCCCAATTCTGAAACCAGCCCGGCCTTCGGAACGGTAGCATGTCATTGGGAATTGGACCTTCAAGATTCCTCCCCCATTTTATGGAGGAGGAAACTAAGGCTCAGGGGTAAGAGGCCTGCCCAAGACTGGGACTCAGTACTGAATGAGTCTCAGCTTCCATAATCCAGCTGCAGCGGGTCCAGTCTGGTGACAGATCCCTAGGGAGTGGGGCTGAAGCCTTGCCCCTGCAAAAAGGCCTTTCGGTGAAAGTCACCCAGGAACAGAATTTTCTTTTTCCTTTGCAACTGTGGGTGGGTGTGCTTGTGTGGGTGTCTCTGAGTGTGTGTAAATTGCTCGTCCTTCAGGGCCTCCCTGTTGGAAGGGGGGTGGTGGGTGGGGTGGGAGGGACAGACTGAAGCGGGGGTGGGATGGGAGCATGGTATCATTGATGTATTTAAATAAAATTTTTTTAAATCCCATCTCTGACTGACCTGGAGTTTGTAAATTAGTTTTCCACCTATGGATCTGCCGGCTTTATCTGCTCCTGTTATCCACACATCAAAATGTCAGAGCTGGAAGGAACCTTACTTAACCTTTTGTTTCCTTTGAAATACTATGCATCTGAGAACATTATTTGGAGAAGGGGCTTATGACATAAAAAAATGAGAGGTGCCCCATTTAATCCAATCCTCTCGTTTCCCTGAGGAGAGAATAGGCAGGGAGATGAAAAGCTGTGTCTGGGGTCCCGCAGCTTGTGGTGGCAGGGAATCCAGCGTGACACGGCCTGAAGATCCTCAGGCTTGAAGGGAGGTCACAGAGCCCCAAGGTTTCATACAGTAATTGCTTCCTGTGCTTCGTGGGGGCGGAAAGAGATGGACGAGGAGCCTTTTTCGGGGAGCCCATTCTGCTTAGGAAGGGATTCGCGCTGCCACCTTCTAGCCCTGTTGCTGTCTCCCCGTGAGGGAGTGGGAAGGGTGCCAGCCCAGGGGCTTGGGTGTCTAAGGGAGGCAGAGGTCCCTCCTCCATCTGTGAAACGAGGCCATGGGGCAAGCTGGCTGCCAGGCCCCTTGCCAGCTCAAGGTCACAGGAAGGGGCACATCTTCCCCAAGAAGGTGGCCAAGAAGCTAGGAAAGATTAAGATGAGCAGGTGGGGGTGGGGCAGGGGGAACCACCCAGAAGAGATGGCCTTTCCCCGACCCACCGGCCATGAGGGCAGGGAGAAGGTAGATTCAGCCAGTGAGATTCTTAAGAGCTGAAATGGGGCCTTCATCTGGTCGAAGCTTCTCCTTTTAAAAATGGGGAAATGGAGTCAGAGGGCAGCAGGGACTTGGTTGAGAAAAGAGCGAAGGAACAAGGGCCCTGCCCAACTGTTTCCCGGGCCCTTTCTGATCTGTTCTGCTGCTCCTAGGCGGGCAGTGCCAGGGGCTGCAAGAGGAGGCCCAGCTGTGGCCAGGCAGGGAGGGGGAGGGGGCTGCCTGTAGGAAGCTGTTCTCAGCTGGCTTCCTCTAAGTGTCACCCACGCCTCTATTCAGAGCCTCTCCCCAGCGCCCCCCCTTCCCCTCCCATCTGGGGCTTCCCTCCACGTTGCCTGGCAACGCCTGGGGCTGCTGATTCCCACCCAGCTTGCTCCCCTCCAGCTGTTTCTCCCAGAAGGGAGGGGGCAGGGCCATGGATGTTGGTCAGATCCTGAGCCTCTGGGCTGGCCTCTCCTTCCTCATATGGGGAATGGGCCTAGCTGGGCCCAATGGGCACCCCCTCCCCACAATTCTGGCCCCTGGAAATAAGCCCACACTTTTTGTAGGCGGGGGAAGCAGACTAGTGTCACAAATAGTCCTGAATTGGGAAGTCACTGAATCTTGAACTAGGTACCCCATCTCTTCCTCTCCCTGAGTCTTTCCCCCCCATCTGTAAAGGGATTGGGTTGAATTGGGAGAGCATGATAATCTCACAAGGCCCTTCCCTTCCCTCACATGCTAATTCGACAGCCCAGTGCTGGAAGGAGACCCTGGCCAGCCCATATCTAAACAATCCCCTGCAAGTCACATCAAACCTTTGTTTGGCCCAGTCTTTGCTGGGATCCTAAGGCCGTTCCACTGGGATAACTGATTCTTAGGAAGCCTTTCTTGATCTTGAGCTGAATCTGATCCCTATTACCTTCTTCTCATTGTCCTAATTTTGCCCTCAGAACCAATCAGTCATCCCTAATAGCCACTGTTCCAGGCACTGGGCTGAGCCTGAATGAGTTTACTCCCAGGGCAGAAATTCCCCCCACTCAACAAACACTTAATTCCTCTCTCCTGGGGACCTGAGGTAACAAACCCTGAAGTGCTGATAAAAGAATGAGGCAAGGACGCAAAATCATGGAAGGCCAAGAAAAGGGGCACAGTTGGTGGTGGTCCATAAGTGGTCTGATTTGGCTGGGACAGTACTTGCTCCCCTTCGGATTGCCCTGTATTTTATTTGCCTGTGTTCAAGTAGAATATAAGCTCTCTGAGGGCAAGAGCCATTTGGTTTGGGGTCTGGTTTTTGTTGTTTTACTCCCTAATGCCTGTCATATTACCAGGGCTAAAGAAATGTGTGTTGCATTAAATTTAATGAGGCTTGAGATAATCTCTAATGAAATATCTGCAAATATCTTAAAAAGTATCACATAAATGTTAGCTTTTGCTTAAGTGGGCCAAAGAAAGAGCAGACAAAATGTTCTAGGAATATGTGAGGGTGGGGGCAGAGAGAAACTCAGGCAAGGCTATTCAGAGTGGGGGTCACCTGCAAAGAAGAAGAGGAATCCCGAAGACAGAGATGTACATTACGGGCAGAAGGGAATCGTATTTTAGGAAAATTATTTTTCAATAATACATTTCAACAAATAGCAGTCATCGAAGCAAACAAGAATGAAGGCTGCAATCCCAAATAGAGGAAATAAAGTCCAAACTATAAATTATCCCCCCTCCCCCAAATTAACAAGCATTTATTTTCTCTTCCTTCTACTTTCTTACTTCAATGGAAAGAGAAAGAAAGGAGAAAGAAAGCCATAATTCTTGTGACAAATATAGTCAAGTAAAACAAATTCTCACATTGGTCCTATCCAAATAGATATCTCTTTTTGCACCTTGAGTCCATCACCTGTCTCAAAGTGAACAGCACGTTTCACCTTCAGTCCTCCCGAATGGGGGTTGGTCATTGCACTAATTAGAAATCTGAAGGCTTTCAGAGTTTTGTTGGGTTTTTACAAATATTGTAACAATCGTAGAAATTGTTCTCCAGGTTCTACTCACTCTTTCTGTATCAGTTCATATAAAACTTCTCCAGTTTCTCTGAAATCATTTCTTTCATTTCTTATGGTATCCTATCACTTTGTCATTTCCTTCTCCAGACCATTTTACAGATGAGAAACTGAGGTAAATAGGGTTCAAGTGACATGCTTAGGGTAACACAGCTAGTAAGTATCTGAGGTTGTATTTGAACTCAGCAGGAAGATGAGTCTTCCCAGACTCCAGATCCAACCACATAGCTGCCCTTAAATCCTTTAGGTTTTTTTTAAATCATTTTATTTGAGATAGAAGGGGCTTAATGAATTCTTGTTGATTGATGGGTTGCTGAGTTGTATTAGTGAAGGGACTTAATGTAACACCAAATAAGAAGGTGTCTAAACCAAAACAAAACAATGAAACAAACTTGCCAACAGTCAAATGGTAACAGTGACTATTTGTTTTGGATCCCTTGTATTCTGTTTTTGTCCTTGTTTCAAAGTTTTGTTGCTGTCATTTAATATTATGGCAAGCACACGTAATAAAAAATATGCGTTATTTAACTTGACCTTTCATATCTCCCTTCAGACTGGCTAGAAGAGATCTCAGAAATCCTATGCTTCAGGTCCCTCATGTTACAGATAGGGAAACCGATGCCCAGAAAGGTTGGGGGGGTTGCCCAAAGTCACACAATGAGAGCCAACGCCCTGAATGCTAAGGCAGGGATCCATGTGAAGAGCAGTGCGAAAGCATCCAAAGGAGGGACGGGGAGAATGGAGTGTCTGCCAAGCAGGGGCAAGTTGAAGAGGAGCTGGACTTGTTCTATCTGGTCCCAGAGAAGAAAACCAGAACTTATTGGAAAGAGCTGCAATAAAGGGCAAATTTAGTGTTGATGGTGGGAGAAGCTTTCTAATAATTAGAGCTTCAAGAAATGGAACAGGCTGCTTTGGAACTATCCCCCATCCCCACCCTGCCCATACTGGTCTTCAAGCAGAGGCTGGATGACTACTGGCTTGTAATGGAGCAGTGGAGGAAGGGGCATGGAGGTCGTAGTGAATAGAGCATTGGATTTAGAATGAGGAAGATCTGAGTTCAAATGAAGCCAGAGACAATTACTAGTTTTGTGATCCTGAGTCACTTAAACTCTGGCTGCCTCAGTTTCCTCAACTGTAAAATGGGGATAATGAAAGCACTGATTTCTCAAGATTGTTGTGAAGATCAAATGAGATAATATTTGGAAAAGGCTTAGCATAGTACCTACATATATATGTATATGTGTATATGTACATGTTTGTTCCCTTTACTTCCTTTTTTTCAATTTCTTCATCCATAAAATGGGAGTAATAATAGCCCCTACTTCCCAGAATTGTTTTAAAGATTACATGAGATATTTGGAAACTGATTAGCATAGTACCTGGCACATGGCTTGCCAGATATAAATACCATACACATACATATTTATATATATATGTGTGCTTGTATGTTACATATATTTATGTATATACACACACACACACACACACACACATATAGTTCTATAAGAAATGATGAGAAGGCTGATTTCAGAAAAGCCTGGAAAGACTTAACATCAACTAATGTTGAATGAAGTTTCCAGAACCAAGAGAACATTGTACATAGTAACAAGATTTTAAGTAACAAGATTATGTGACAATCAACTGTGATGGACTTGGCTCTTTTCCACAAAGTGACTTTTTTTAACAAAGCAATTCCAATTGACTTGTAATGGAAAGTGTCATCGACAGCCAGAGAGAGAATTATGGAGACTGAAAGTGGATCAAAGCATAGTATTTTCACCTTTTTGTGTTGTTTATTTTCTTGGTTTTTTTCTTTCTCATTTTTGATCTGATTTTTCTTGCACAGCATGATCAATATGGGAATATGGTTAGAAAAATTCCACAAGTTAAACGTATATCAGAATTATGAAGGAGGGAGAAAAAATTATAACACAAGTTTTTGCAAAGATGAATGTTGAAAACTATCTGCATGTATTTGGAAAAATAAAATACTATTGGAAAAAAAGAAATACATATATATGTATATATTTATTCCCTTTACTTCTCTTTCTTCCATTTTATTAACCCATAAAATGGGAATATTAATAGCACCTACCTTCCAGGATTGTTCTGAAGATGAAATGAGCCATATTTGAAAATGCTTAGCACAGTACTTGGTACATGGTAGGTATATGTTATGTATATGTATATGCATACACACTCTTATGAATGTCTATTCCCTTTCCTCCTTTTATTACTTTTTTTATCCATAACATGGAATATTCTGTAGATCAAACGAGATATTTGGAAACTGCTTTGTAAACTTCAAAGTACTATATAAATACTAGCTATTATTTGCAGGAATTTTTGTTCCAAATATGACTAGCCTTTGAATTCCTCTCAGATTCTAAAATTCCATGCCTCTGGTATCGTACATAAAGTTCTGGACTTGAAGCTGGATTCAAACCCCACTGTAGATTTTTGTTAACTATGTAACTCTGAACAAGTCAGTTTCCTCATCTGTATATTGGGGATGATATAGGTGTCTCAAAAATCTTAGTTTTAATAGCTTTAAAATGCATTGAGACTTTTGGGGCACACTATAACTCTTTACAGGACTGTTAAAAAGATCAAATAGGATATGGTAAGCCTTAAAACAATCATTTAAATGTACATGATAGTTTAAAGCAAACCTTAAGAGATTACATAAATGTCAACTTTTATTAATTGTTTCAGGATTTTTGATTTTTTTTTTTTTTTTTTTTACAGCTCACCAGTGTTCCTCTTTTGTGCTGACACACAGTTCTCATGCCTCACCCTAGCATCATAGGTTTAGAGCTAAAAGAGACCTTAAAGTTATCTGACCCCAGACCTCCTTTTTTGGAAAAGAAAGCTGAAGTCGAGAGGATAATTTGCCCAAGGTGATAAATAGTAGAGTTATAATTGTGGTTTTTATCCAATTTCTTTAACTCCAAGTCTGTAGCTCTAACTACTACACCATACTGCCTTCCACCAATTCATGGCAGTGATTGATACTGGACTACTCAAGAGGAAAGTCTTGGAATGACAGACACACCGGTGTCTGTCTTCTAAGGACTAACCAAGACAAGGTCATCAGTAACAAGGTTGCCTAGCAGGGGATGGATATTGGGGGAGAGAAGAAAGGATCGGGGTAAGAGGAGGGTCCTCTAGGCTTTCATCAGGAGGGTGATGTCTTGAGCTGCCAGCCGATTGGATGTAAATGGGGCAAAACTGCAGAAAGTCACTATTCTTCACATTCATCAGAACCCAATGACAAGACAAAAGTCAAGGGTTCAAGATGCAGTGAATGACCATGGCCTTTCTCAGGTAAAATCTTGCCCAAGTCTCAGTTGATCTGAGGCAACACCCATTCAGTGACAAAGGGCTGTGAGTTCCTTGAAAGTTGCTGCTAAGTGGCCCAGTATATAGTAGGCCTGGCCTGGATGGCAAATATGACCTCAGATACTAGCTTAATCCTGTTTGCCTCAGTTCCTTGTCTGTAAAATGGGTTGGAGAAGGAACTGGCAAGCTACTCCAGTATCTTTGCCAAGAAAACCCCAGATGGGGTCATGAAGAATCAGACATGACTGAAAATGATTAAACAACAATCCTTCACACTCTACCATGATATATTATTTTTTCTCAAATTTTCCTAGAAAACTTTGTCTACTCTCCTACTATATCAGAGCTAGAGTTGACCTCAGAGGGATTCTATTCAGTCAGCTCTTATTTGGCCATTATTCCCTCTACCATGTGTCTGACAAATTCCCCTTTAACCCGCCATTCCCACTACTAGGACAATATCCTCAAGAGATCACGACAGTGGGAAAATGACCATATGTACAAAAATATTTATAGTTACTCTTTTTTTTTTTTTGCTATGGCAAAGACCTGAAAATTAAGGGAATTGGCAGATTAAATTGTGACTTACAAATATAATGGAATATCACTGTGTAGCGAGAGATAACAAAGGGAATGACTTCAGAGAAACCTAGGAAGATTTGTATGAATTGATGTGGAGTGAAGTAAACAGAGTGAGGAGAACAATTTATTCAATAGCATCAATATTGTAAAGACAGACAACTTGGAAATAACCAGCCATAATTTCAGAGGACCACTGATGAAACATGACATCTATCTCCTGAGAGAGGTGATAACTTACAGTGCAAAATGAAACATTTTTGGACATAGCCAATGTGAGAATTTGTTTTGTTTAGCTATGAATATTTATTATAAAGACTTTATTTTTCCTTTTTTCCCCCTTCAGTGAGAGAATAGATAGAAGGGAGAGAAAAAGATTTTTATCACTTAAAATTTTTATTAAAAATAATATTTGATCCTGGAGGCAATAGAGAGTCACTAGACTTTATTGAGAAAGGTGTGTGTGTGTGTGTGTGTGTGTATGTGTGTCTATGTATGTATGCATGCTTAGGAAGATCATTTTGAAAGCTGAACAGAGGATGGATTAGGACCTAAGACTAGAAAGAAAAGATTTATGACAGGGAGATTTCCCCCCTTCAACTTAAGTATCTTGGTAGTCTAGGTGTGAGGTAATAAGGGCTGAGCAGTCAACATATCCCAGAAGGACAGGATATAAGTGGTAAGATGAGGGAATGTTCAAAGACAGAGATGTTTTGAAGGTAAAATTGGATTGGATATGGGGGAAGGAAATGAGAGAGAGTAGAGTCAAGGATGACTGGAAAGATGGTGGTCCCTTCAGCAGTACTAGGGACAGTTTGAAGAGAAGTTTTGGGAACAGAAGAAGATAATGAATTCATTTTTGGATACATGGAGTTTAAGATATATACTGGATATCTGTTTGAGGTATCTGACAGGCATTTGGAAATAAGAGATTAGAGGTTAGCAGGGTGGTTGTTAAGGCAGAATAGATAGATTGGAAAATCATCAACATATGGATGATGCTGAGTAACTCTATAGAAGCTAATGAAATAACCAAGTAAAGGAATATAGAGGGACAAGGAAAGACAGCCAATGACAGAGTCTTAGCACCTCCCCAAATTTAGTAGGCCTGATCAGGATAAAGATTCAGCAAAGGAAGCCTAGAAAGAAGCAGATACTTTCCCCATGAAATTTTATCTTACTCAATTTGGCCCAATGTTCTTTGGATCCTGAATCTCTTTGTTAATTATCCCTTAGATAATTAGAATTCTGTGTCAGTTTCATGCTCCGTTAGTATGCCAGATATGTTTTTATTCATTATTTATTCAATAACATATGATATCTCCAATAGCAAGATAACGTATCTTGGAGAACTTAATCTGAGAATAGATTTCTTGGGACACTACCCAGGGTTGACCTCAAGGCTGACCTCAAGCCATTTACAACTAACTACTTGAGGTTCAGCCATTTAATGAGGTCTGGATTCATTTAATTACACTATCATTTATTCCTCATCACTCCATCTTTTCCTCAAGAAGAACAGAAAACACTTTGTCAAGCTCTTTGCCAAATTCTAGCTGCATCATTCCTTTTATCTTCTAGTTTTGTAACTGTCAAAAAAGGAGAGAAAACTTTAATCTGGTGTGACCTATTCTTGTTGCCTATTTGTGACCAGTTTCCTTTTCTATATCTCCATTAACCATCCTTTTAATAATACTTTTTAGAATTTTGTCTGGAGCAAATATCATCACTGGCCTAGGTTCTTTTGTTATCTCAGATTGTTCTTCAAGCTCTTTCTAATATCTCCATATCTGGTAGTCCAGATAGATACATATCATCCTGAGTTAAAATCCCAGCCTCAGATATTGTCTAATTCTGTGAATCTGGACAAGTCACTTAACCTAGTTTTCCTCAGTTCCTCATCTGTAGAAGAAATTGGAGAAAGAAATGGCAAACCACTAAAGTATCTTTGCCAAGAAAACGCTAAATGGGATCATGAAGAAGCAGTAATGACTACAACAACAACAACTACTACAACAACAATAATAACAACAACTCAAGGAGTTTACCTTCAGGTAAATATACCCAAATATATACAAAGTTAAGGGTATGCCAATAGTTGTTTAACAATGGCCTTTCTGAAGAAAAACATGACACATTTTAAGATTTCATCTCCATCACTTGCTTAAGGCTAAACAATCAACAATAAATAAAGCCCTGGTTTATGGTTTGCTGACTTTTAAGGAATAAATATTCATTCTGAAAACTGAGCAGTCAACATATCCCAGAATTAAGTACAAGTTAGGAGAGAGTGATAGCAACTCTTGGAAGCCCTGAAACTCTCTTTTTAAGGCTCAGCTCAAGTATCATCTCCTTCCCAATCCTCCATTTTTGTCCCTTCCCCCATCACTATGTCATTTATTTGTTAATCTATGAACCCAGGCTAATAGATCTACAAGTGAGTTGCATTTAAGAGTGGCCCATGCAAAATAACCTGCCACTTTCCCCTCCAGAGCCACTAGATCCAATGGCAAGATATAGACCAGAATGACTAGAGATGGTCCTGACTGCAGTAAGAGACCTTAGCCTTTTAGAGCTAAGGTCTTTAACAAGTCTCAGTTTGACTGATGACTTTTGAGTTTAAGGGATGGGTCCTTAAGAAAGAAGTCTAGCATATGAACCTCAAGATATCTTGCAGGTTTCTGGTAAGAGTAGGATAGACCTTATGTGAACAGAGGGAAGGAGAGAGAAGAGGAGGGAAAGGAAGGAAAGAGGAGGGAAGGAAAGGAAGGAAGGAAGAAGAGAGACAGGGAGAGAGTATGATGAAGGAAGGAAGGGAAGGAAGGAGGGAGAAAAGAGAAAGAGAGGGGAGGGGAGGAGAAAAGGAGGGAGGAAAGGAAGAAAGGAGAGAAGAAGTGATAAAAGGAGGGAGGGAGGGAAAAAAGGAAAGAAAGGAAGAATTGAACTGAAGATAGGGATCAGAGGAGTGAAAGGAAAGAAGAAGAGAGAGAGGAAAAAAGAAATGAAAAAGAAAGGAAGGGAGTAAAAAGGGAGGGAGGAAGAAAGGGAGGAAGGGAAGGAGGGAATGGGGAAGGAAGATAGGAAAGGAGGAATGAAATAGGAAAGAAGGGAGGAGGAAGAAAGAAAGGGAGGGAGGAAGGAAGAGAGGGAAAAGGGGGCAAGAAAGAAAAGAGGGATGGGAAGAAAGAAGGAAGGAAAGAAGAAAAGAAAGAAAAGAAGAAAGGGAGAGAGGGGAAGAAGGAAGGAAGGAAAGAAAAGAAGAATAAGGGAGGAAGGGAGAGAAGAAATTGTGTTGCCCAACTGATCTGTTCAGTTGGGTCCCCAGTGAAGCATCTCTAATCATAGATCTTGTTTGTCCTTTGTTTTCAAAGAGGATCATGACATCAAAAAGGACATCATGATATACAAGTGAGTTGCATTTAACCTCTCTGATGTCATGGTCCTCTTTCTATTGGACCTAGTTGGCTCTGGAGGAAAAAGTGGGGCTGGTGACTTTGCACAGTTCTCCTTCTCTTAAGTCTAATTCACTTGTATGTCATGGTTCTCTTTGAGAAGGAAGGACAAATAACAATAATATTTAGCTGTATAGATGATAAACCCGAAAACAAGGGAGTCTTTTGTTTGTCCTTCATTTTAGAAAAGAACAATATCAGGTGACAGACGTGACTTTTGTGTGAATTGAGTTTAAGTGAGGCAGATATTTGAAAAGTCATTGCCTCACTCTCTCTTCCAGGGTCCTCAGAGACCAGTGGTGAGATCTAAGTCAGGATGACTGGGCAATAGTTGGGGACAGAGAGGATAGTCTTGGTGTCTAACCAAGCTCTAAGCATTCTTGCTTCAGCAGTTAATGCACAGTATATAACATCTCACTCCATCCAGTATGCATGCAAAATGAAACCACGTATAAATGAGGGTTTTATAGAATTGCATACATATTATCTATGGCATTAAATTTTATGAGATTTTTTTTTTCCTGGAGAACAAAGGACAAACAAGCTGTGAGTAATATAGGAAAGGAGGACTCTTTGGGGACTCAACTGACTAGTTCTAGTTGACACTGAAGCTATTTACTCCCTCCTTCTCCTCTTCCTTTTCTGCCTCCACCCTACTCCTTTCTCCTATTCTCTCTCTAAGGAGAGACATATCCTTACAGCGATTTTGATAGCTTATGCTTCACAAGATATTGTGGAGTTTGGGGGCTAAGTTTTTTCTTCCACATTTAATTTTTTATTCTGTTTTTTAGAATTTGGGACAACTCTTTTGTCTCATATAGTTTTCATTCATATTTATTGGAATATAACTCTGATAAACCAGGCTTTGATAAAGCACATTAGAATTCAAATGGACTTGACTATGCTTTTACTTAAAAAAATATATTTATTAGTTTTTGACATCAACCTTTTTTGGGGGGTTACTTTATTTCCTTTTTTTAAAATAGCTTTTTATTTTTTTAAATATATGCAAAAATAGTTTTCAACATTCACCTTTGCAAAACCTAGTGTTCCTAATTTTTTTCCCTCTCTCTCCCCACCCTCCTCCTCAAAACAGCAAGTAATTTACTATAGATTTTTTTTTTCCTCTGAGGCAATTGGACTTGCCCAGGATCACATAAGTGTCTGAGGTCAAAGTTGAACTCAGGTCCTACCTGATTTCAGGGTTGGTGCTCTCTCCACTGCACTACTTAGCTGCCCCCTATAATTCACTATAGATGAAACATATGCATTTCTCCTAAGTATTTCTATATTCGTCATTCTGTACAAGAAAAATCAGATCAAAAGGGGGAAAAAACCACAAGCAAACAATACTATCAAAAAAAAAAAAAGATGAAAATACTGTGCTTTGATCCATATTCAGTCTCCACAGTTCTGTCTCTGGATGGAAATGGCTCTTTTCATCACAAGTCTATTGGAGGGCAGCTAGGTGGTGCAGTGAAAGTCAGGATGACCTGAGTTCAAATCAGATCTCAGACACTTAACGTCTCTTAGCTGTGTGATTCTGGACAAGTCACTTAACCCCAACTGCCTTAGTTAAAAAAAAAAAAAAAAAAAAAAAAAAGGCATTAAATTAAAACAAATCTATTGGAATTACCTTGAATCACCTCATTATTGGAAGTCCATCACAGTTAATCATCACAAAATCTACAATGTTCTCTTTGTTTTACTCACTTCATTTAGCATTGGTTCTTAAATAAAATAAATCTCTCCAGGCCTCACAGTTTGATAGCCCTTTGGGCATAGTTCCAAATTGCTCTCCAGAACGTTTAGATCAGTTCACAGTTCCACCAACGATGCCTCAGTGTCCCAGTTTTTCCACATCCCTTCCAGTATTTATCATTATCTTTTCCTGTCATCTTAACCAATCTGAGAGGTGTGAAGTAGTACCTCAGAGTGACATTTACTTTTATAATATTTTGATTTCCATTTTTTCTCCCTCTCTCCCCTCTCCAAGACAATAATCATTCTGATATAGGTTATACATTTTCCATCACATTAAACATTTCTACAGTAGTCACGTTATGAAAGAAGAATCAGAACAAAATGGGGAAACCATTAGAAAAAACAACAAAAAATGAAAATAATATGCTTTAATCTGCATTTGCACTCCATAGTTTTTCTCTCGATATGCATGGCATTTTTCATCAAGAGCTTTTTAGAATTGTCTTAGATCATTGTATTGCTGAGAAGAGTAAAATCTTATCAAAGTTGATCATTCTCACAGTGTTGCTGTTATTGTGTACGATGTTCTCCTGATTTCTCTCATTTCACTCATCAGTTCATGTAAGTCCAGGTTTTTCTGAAATCCTCCTGCTCATCATTTCTTATAGAACAATAGTATTCGGTTGCATTCATATACCACAACTTGCTCAGCCTCCCTAGTTGATGAGTGTCTCTGATGTTCAATTTGAGAGCTGCTAAAAACACTTTTGTACATGTGAGTCCTTTTCCACTTTTTAATGATCTCTTTAGGAAACAGACCTAGTAGAGGTATTGATGGGTCAAAGGGTATGTACAAGTTTGATTGTCCTTTGGACACACTTCCAAATTGTTTTCCAAAATATTGGATCATTGGTTGTTTTTAAACTCAAATCACTCTGGCTCTCACTGATTGGCCAATAGTAGTTCCCAAGCCTCACTTGCTCTTTGGGTTTTGATGGCACAGAGTGAGCGTAAATAGCAAATGTTCCTGTACAAGAATCTTCCCCACGGACCCACATGTGCAAGAATGTTTGTGGCAGCCCTCTCTGTAGTGGCCAGAAACTGGAAGATGAATGGATGTCCATCAGTTGGAGAATGGTTGGGTAAATTGTGGTATATGAAGGTTATGGAATATTATTGCTCTGTAAGAAATGACCAGCAGGAGGAATACAGAGAGGCTTGGAGAGACTTACATCAACTGATGCTGAGTGAAATGAACAGAACCAGAAGATCATTATACACTTTAACAATGATACTGTGTGAGGATGTATTCTGATGGAAGTGGCCTCTCCAACAATGAGATGAACCAAATCAGCTCCAATAGAGCAGTAATGAACTGAACCAGCTACGCCCAGGGAAAGAACTCTGGGAGATGACCATGAACCACTACATAGAAATTCCATCCCTCTGCCTTTGTCCGACTGTGTTTTTTATTTCCTTCACAGGCTAATGGTACACTATTTCAAAGTCCAATTCTTTTTGTACAGCAAAATAACTGTATGGACATGTATACATACATTGTATTTAACTTATACTTTAACATATTTAACATGATCTGGGGGGGAGGAGGGGAAAAGTTGGAACAAAAGGTTTGACAATTGTCAATGTTGTAAAATTACCCATGCAAATATCTGGTAAATAAAAAGCTATAATTAAAAAAATCAGAAAAATTAAAAAAAAAAAAAAAAGAATACTCCTATGCTACAAGACAAAAAAATAAATAAATCTTCCCGGCTCTGATTGATTCTTTTGGGAGTTTTGCCTCAGTTCTTACCCACCTTTAACCATCGAATGGGTGTTGCCTTAGACAGACAGAGACCTGGGAAAGACCTTAGCTTAAAAAGGCCAGGCCTCTCAGCGCACCCGAGTCGTTGCGGTGGTCCTGACCGGTTTTGCCAGGGACTCCGGTGATCGTGGAGGAAGAAGGGAGGCTGATGGATGGCTTTGGTTTGGCCTCACTTAGGTCCAGTTCGCTCTCCTGACGTCATCGGTCCTTTGAGAACGAAGGAGAAAGGACAACAGCTCATATGGGATACACCAGGGCTCTGCAAGCCTCAAAGCTCCATGTAACGCTAGTCATTATTAATTGGGATTAGTAATGATCGTTCTTCACGGGTACAAATGAGATCGAGCAGGGCAGAAAACAGACCCCAGGGAACCGTCGGTTCTGAGGGAAGTATCCCGGATCCGCGCGGGCTGAAGTGCCAAATGCCCAAGGGCGCGTGGCGGGATTCAAACCCGGACCTGCGACTTCCGGCAGAGGCGGCGCCCTCCGCGCGCCCTTTCTCCCTCGCAGAGTGAACTCTCTGCCGCGAGGGCCCCCAGCTCCCAGCGCGGACCGGCCAGCTGCTGACGCGGTCCGTGAGCCCCGCTTCCAGGCTCCGCGCGCCGGGCCCTTCCAGGGTTTGTAGAGTAAGGTGGAAGGCGGGATGAAGTCTGTCTCGGGACCGCAGTCCGAGACCCGCCCACCGCCTTCATTTTCCCTTTCCTTCCAAATGGCAAGCGGCGGGAAAGGCGGCAGTGGCGACACCCTGTGGCCTTCCACGTTCCTGCTCTCTGTGATTCGGGTCTGGGGAGGACAGGCTAGAGGGGTGGGAGGATCGCAGGGTCCTGGGTTTGGAGCTGGCGGCAGTGGCGACACCTTGTGGTCTTCCCCCCTCATTTCTTCGTGGGGACCAGGCTGCAAGGGTGGGAGGGTCAGTCCTGGATTTAGAGTCGATGGTAGTGGCGACATCTGGTGGCCCTTCCTGGAATATACCCACGTTCTCTGTGGTTTGGAGGACAGGCTGCAAGGGTGGGAGGGTCAGTCCTGGATTTAGAGTTGGTGGTAGTGGCGACACCTTGTGGCCCTCCCTGGAATATGCCCACGTTCTCTGTGGTTTGGAGGACAGGCTGCAAGGGTGGGAGGATCAGTCCTGGATTTAGAGTTGGTGGTAGTGGCGACACCTTGTGGCCCTCCCTGGAATATGCCCACGTTCTCTGTGGTTTGGAGGACAGGCTGCAAGGGTGGGAGGATCAGTCCTGGACTTAGAGATGGTGGTAGTGGCGACACCTGGTGATCCCCCCTAGAATAGGCCCACGTTGTCTGAGCACAGGGTCGAGGCTGTAACTCGGGAAAGGAGCAGTGGAGATCTTGGAGTGCAATCCCCTCATTTTACAAGCGAGAAAACCAAGGGCCAGAGAGGGACTTCCCCCATGTTACAGAACAGCAGACTCAAGCATTAAAGGTGGTCCTCTGACTGCGAATGCCGCACTTATTTTTGCTAAACTAAGGTGCCGCTTTAAAAGCTCTTGAAACATTAAAATGAGCTCGCCCTCTGCACTTCACACTCAGAGATTTTTTAAATCTCCATTTGCGGTTTCTTCAGCGTGGAGAGCTCCGTGTGTGGAATCCCGCCCGTTCCTCAGTGACTTACGCTCTCAGAGGCTTGGTGGCGGCGGGTAGTGACTTAGAGGCACAAAGGATGAAGCTTGAGAGGCAGGTGCGTCTCGTATTGTCTGTTAGGCTCTGCTGATAGAACACTGAAATAGTCAACTTAGGAGGGCTTATGGGAAGTCAGGCACATTAAAGCACTGCTGGTGAGGGGGTGATTTGTGTAAACATTTAAAAAATAGTCTGCCCATGTCCTTTGTTTTGGGGTCCCTTTAGATTCACAGGGGAGACAGAGAGAGAGAAAACTTAAAAAAAAGGAAGAGTGGAAGGAAGGAAGGAAAGAAAGAAAGGAAGGAAGAAAGGAAGGAAGAAAGGAAGGAAGGAAGGAAAGAAAAAAGAAAAGAGAAAGAAAGGAAGAGTGAAAGAAAGAAAAAAGAAAGAAAGGAAGAGTGAAAGAAAGAAAAAATAAAGAAAGGAAGAGTGAAAGAGAGGAAGGAAAGAAAGAAAGAGAAAAAAAAGAAAGAAAAAGAAAGAAAAAAGAAAGGAAGGAAAAAAAAAGGAAGGAAGGAAGAAACACATTTGTTAAGGATATATGTGCTAGACAAGTGCGAAGCACACCAATACAAGTAAAAAATAGTTCTTTCCCTCAGAAGCTTACACACAGTGAGGGAAGACAATATAAGAGAGCTGAAAACAGGGAGAGATGGGCAAGTGGAAAAGCCTAAAGTGTCAGGTAGAGAGCTGGGAGATAAGTGAGAATAATGGGTCTGTGAAGTGCCTTACATGGTGGTTTTGGGGAGGAACTCAGCAATCTAAGGAAAAGGCCACATGGGTCTCTCTAGGATGAGAAAATTGGTGGGGCATAGGTAGAAAAGATTTAGAAGTGAAAGAAACCTTTGAAGTTATTATTTAATGTTTACTTGCCATGGGTAGGGATGGAAGAGAGGGAGGGAAGAAGAAAATTTTGGAGCACAAGGTTTTGCAAGGTGAATGTTGAAAACTATCTTTGGGGGTAGCTAGGTGGCACAGTGGATAGAGTACCAGCTGTGAAGTCAAGAGGACCTGAGTTCAAATCTGGTCTCAGACACATAACATTTCCTAGCTGTGTGACCCTGGGCAAGTCACTTAACCCCAATTGCCTCAGGAAAAAAAATAAATAAAAGAATCATTGGAATACCATGCCAAAAAAAGAAAAAAAGAAAACTATCCTTGTATGTATTTGGAAAAATAAAATACTATTAAAATTATTACATTTATTAAAATAAATTATTGACAAAAAAAAGAAGTTATTATGTCAGGGCAGCTAGATGGTGCCATAGTGCACAGAATACTGATCCTGCAGTCAGGAGAATCTGAGTTCAAATTCAACTTCAGAGGCCTTCTAGCTTACTAGCTGACTCTGAGCAAATCATTTAACCCCTACTGCCTCAAAAAAAAAAAAGTCATTTTGTTCATTTGCAGATGAAAAAACTGAAGCTCAGAGATTAAATAACTTATTTATGGTCACATAGCTAGTAGGATTTCTTGATTTATAACTTGATTTCTCATTTTACAAGGTCAATGCTGAAAAGGAAGGTCCCATACATACCAACATATCATAGCAACATTTTCTGTGGTAGCAAAAAGCTAGAGACAAATAGGAGCATTGTTTTTTCTGTCCTTATGTTTCCAGTGCTTAATTCAATACCTGGCACATAGTAGTCATTTAATAAATAAATGTTAGTTGAATCAAATTGAATGTATGAATCTACATGGGGACAACTGAATGAACTGTCTCTAGAGGTAATGAAATATTACTGCATTATAAGGAAGCATGAAGGAAGAATTCAAAGATGCCTGGGAAGCCTTGAAGCTGAAGTGATCCTCAGCAGGCTATTGTAATAATGTTTGATGATGAGGGTCTTCAGAGAATCCAAAAAGGTGAAATTGACAGGACTTGGAAACAGCTGGAATATGGTGGATGACAGGCAGTGAGGAGTCCCACAACTCCTAGTTTGGGAAACTAAGGGATTGGGAGGTTGGTATTGCCCTCAACAGTTAGGCAAGTTAGGAAGAGGAGAGGGGTTAGTGGAAAAAGATAACAAGTTTAATTTTTTTTAATGGTTTTTGTTGTTTTTGTGAGACAAGTGGGGTTAATGACTTGCCCAGGGTCACACAGCTAGTAAGTGTTAATTAAGTATCTGAGGCCAAATTTGAACTCAGGTCCTCCTGACTTCAGAGCTGTTACTCTATCCACTTTGACATCTAGCTGCCCTATTTTTTAAAAATAGTATCTTATTTTTTCAAAATACATGCAAAGATCGTTTTCAACATCTTTGGAAAGAAGGGCACCCACATGTGCAAGAATGTTTGTGGCAGCCCTTTTTGTAGTGGCAAGAAACTGGAAACTGATGGATGCCCATCAATTGGAGAAGGGATGAATAAGTTATGGTATATCAATATTATGGAATATTATTATTCTATAAGAAATGATCAGGATGGTTAGAGCACTAGCCCTGAAGTCAGGAGGACCTGAGTTCAAATCTGACCTCAGATGCTCAACACTTCTTGGCTGTGTGACCCTGGGCAAGTTACTTAACCCCAATTGCCTCAGCAAAAAAAAAAAGAAAAAAAGAAAAAAGAAATGATAAGGAGGATGATTTCAGAGAGCCCTGGAGAGACTTATATGAAGTAATGCTAAGTGAAGTGAACAGAACTAGGAGATCATTGCACATGGCAACAACAAGATTATACAATGATCAATTCTGATGGACATAGCTCTCTTCAAGAGCAAGATGATTCAAGCCAGTTCCAATGATCTTGTGATGAAGAGAGCCATCTACACCCAGAGAGAGACTGTGGGAACTGAGTGTGAATCACAACATAACATTCTTACTCTTTTTGTTGTTGTTTGTTTGCATTATGTTTTCTTACTCATTTACTTCCCTATTTGATCTGATTTTTCTTGTGCAGCAAGAGAATTGTATCAATATATCTACACATGCTGGATTTAACATATATTTAAACATGGATTGCTTGTCATCTAGGGAAGGGTGAGAGAAAGAAGGGGAAGATCTGAAATGCAAGGCTATGCAAGGATCAATGTTGCCAAATTATCCGTGCATTTACCTTTGCAAAAATTTGTGTTGCAAAAATTTTCCCCTCTCCCCCATCTCAACCCAAGACAGAAAGCAATTCAATGTAGGTTATACACATATAATTCTTCTAAACATATATCCATATTCATCATGCTGCACAAGAAAATTCAGATCAAAAGTGAAAAAAAAAGAAACAACAACAAAAGATGAAAAAACTATGCTTTGATCCACATTCAATCCCCATAGTTCTCTCTCTGGTGGTAGATGGCACTTTTCATTACAAGTCTATTGCAATTGTACAAGTTCAATTTCAAAAAACATTGAGTTTAAGATGTCTGCCAAAATCTAGTTCATTTGGATTTAGATTTGGCTTGGAGGCAAGCAAAGCAAAGAACAGAAGAGATGATCTACCTGAGAGAATCAATTTAAATCCCAGAACTAGAGAAATCAGAAGTTCAAGAACAGGTTTAGTGGGAGAGAGAAGAGAGAAAACAGATGATAATACTTGACTTAGCCATTTAGCTTGGCTAAGATTTGTAAGTGGATTTACCTAATTAACTCATTGAATCTTTACAACAAGCCCCTGGATATAGGCACTATAGGTATGGTTATTCCCATTTAACAGACAAAAAAACTAAGGCACAGAGAGATTCACTTACTTAACAGTCGTCAAACAACCAGTTGATGTCAGAGGTCTCTTTATTCTTCTCCAAGAAGAGAGAACTTTCTTTGATCATCCATAGTATTTGCTTTTCCTTACACAAAATATCCCATTTCTAATTTCTAGGCCTTTGCACTGGTTGTTCCTTATGCCTGCAAGATTCTTCCTTCTTATTGCCTACTCTTCTTATCCTGGGTTTCCTTCAAAATTCACTTTCTGTGTGGTCCCTCACTAAGATTTTCTCTTAATTATTGCATCTAAATTCTATGTAAATATATATCCATGCATACATGATCTGCAATCATTTAATTGTTATATATAAATTCTATATAAACATATCTATATCTATCTATCTATCTATCTATCTATCTATCTATCTATCTATCTATCTTTCTTGCATTTACCTATTTATTTATAGGCTTTCTTTACCCCTTTTCCCCAATGTAAGGTCCTTATGGACAGTCAAAGTCACTTCTTTCTTTGTATCCTTGGCGGCACCAACTAGTTGCTTAATAAATGTTTGTTGATTTAAAGTTGTGGGCAGAGAACAGACTTTCAAGATTAGAGATTTTAAATGTGGGGCAATCCTCAGAGAGGGTGAGGTCTAAATGATGGACTAGAGGCAGCTCCAAGAGGACTATTACATTTTTAGGATGAGTGTTTACACTTCAGAAAACAGGACAGACTCTACAAACTAGGGCTAGATTTATCCTTCTATTGATTGTCTAGACTTCAGAAAGTGATCTAAAAAAATGTTAATAATAGAGATTAAATGTTTTTGCCATAGAACTGGTTCTTAAACACTAGCACATCTCTGTAAGATACTGGTGGATAGCTGAAGTAGACTGGAGAAGAATGTTGGAGTTGGAGAGTTTGCTGAAGTGAGAAGTTAGGTTATTTGGGAGAGTATTACCAGCAATTTTGAAGTACCAGAGAGCAAGATAAGGAACTAAAATCACTGAGAAATCTGAAAGAATGACCTGGAGGTTAGGGAATGGCAGTTAATCAATGAGCATTTATTAAGTGCTTACTCTATCAGGAAGTGAGAGAACCAAGGAAAAGAAAAATGATCCCTGCCCTTAAGGAACTTCCATTCTAGTGGGGGAGACAACATATAGAAATCATAACATGTAAGAATAATATAGAGTAGATAGAAGATAGCCTTAGAAAGGATGGGGTCAGCAACTGGGAATACCAAGGGAAGACTTCTTAAGGGAGATATCATTGAGTCCTAAAGGGAGCCTGAGGTTAGGAGGTAGAATGTTTTAGGCTTGGGGAACAGTCAATTCAAAGGCATGGAGGCTGGAGATGGAATATCATTGAGGAAGAATAGCAAAATTGTGGATTGTTAATTAAATTAATTATATAAATAATATAAAAATAAAATAATTTAATAATTTAATTAAAAAGGCAGGAAAGAGAGAGCTTGTGAAGAGCTTTAAAAACCAAAGAGACTACTTTAATAGTTGGTCTTGGAAATTCTAGAGTATCTTGAGTGTAGTGGGGTGACATGGTCACTTTGGCAGGTGGAAGATGGATTGAATGGGGTGAGGCTTCAGGCTGGGTGACCTATGAAGAAGCCATTGGAATAATCCAGGTGAAAAGGATGAGGGCCTGGCTAGGGCAATTGTCCAGGGTATGAAGAGAAGGGGTTCGTGGGAGAGGTACTATGGAGAAAAGGGCAAAACCAAAGTTTTGAACTAGGGTGACGGTGATGTGACAATAATGGGGAGAGAATTGTATTGCATGAACCTTGAAAGAGATAAGGGATTGTGATGGGGAGAGATCTGGAAGGGAAGAAAGCAGGACTTTACCATGGAAGGAAGCAGGGCACCATGATATAAATGAAAAGGTTATTGAAGCTGGTCAGAGGGCTGGGGAGGATAAGTCCAATGGGGCTGGGGATGGATGAATGTAGAAACATTTATTGAGGGTCAAACTTAGACTCAAAACTTGCCTAAAATACTAATTATGCAAGTTAGTCACCTAATGGCTCTGTACTGTCCCTCAGGTCAATAAGTGACATCATGGATAGAGCACCAGGTCTAGAATCTAGATCTGAATTCAAATCCAGCTTGAGATATTTCCTGAATAAAGTCATTGATCTTCTTTGCCTCACTTTTCTCCTATGTAAAATGAGCTAGAGAAGGAAATGGCAAATTACTCCAGCATCTTTGCCATGAAAACCTCCTTTGGTATCATCCAGTCAGACATGTCTGAATAGCAGCAACGCTGCCACCTTAATTTATCATCTGTAAAATGTTAGACTCAATGGCCTTTAAGGGCCCTTCTAGCTCTAACATATACTTCTGTGAAATAGGAGGCCAGTTTGTATTGTCACCAATCAACTGAGCTGAGTCCTGAGGTAGGAGCCTAACAAATATTTAGTGAATAGAACTGAGCGGGGCTGGGATCTCCAGCACCGAGCAAGGTGAAAGAATTCTTTTGAGCCAATCACTAGTCTAGGTATCACAAGACCTGGGCTGTCTTACAGGCTTTGCAAGGGGGTTGCTGGCTGATCTTGGACAAATGCCTTTATCTCTCTGGATCTTAGCTTCCTCATTTGTTAAAATAAGGTACTGGATGCAGCCAAGATTAGGAGGAAGTAGAAAGCTGGGAGATAATTTTTACAGCCAGTGTTTCTGATGAAGTTCTCATTTCTAAAATATGTAGAAAATGGAATCAAATTTATAAGATGATAAACAGTCAAAAGATATGAATAGGCATTAAAGAAATTAAAACCATTTATAGTCATAAAATGTTCTAAACCATTATTGATTAGGAAATGCAAATTAAAACAATTCTGAGTCACTACCTCACATTTGTCAGTTGGCTAACATGGCAGAAAAGAAAATTTATAAATGTTGAAGAGGATATGGAAAAATTGGAATACTAATGCATTGTTGGTGGAGTTGTGAACTGATCCAACCACTCAGGACAGCATTTTTTTTTTTTTTTTTTTTTACATTTCTGGTTATTTAATTTTTTCCCAATAGTATTTCATTTTTCACAATACTTATAAAAATAGTTTTCAGCACTCAAGCTTTTTTCCTCCCTCTCTTCCCTCCCTCCTTCCCAAGACAGCAAGCAATCTTATAGAGGTTAAATATGTGCAGGTGGAGGGCATTTGGAACTATGCAAACCCTTTGATGCAGTGTACCTCTACGTGGGTCCGCATCCCAAAGAGATCACAAAGCAGGGAAAAGGACCCACGTTTACAAAAATGTTTACAGCTCGCCTCCAAGGTTCCTTCTAGTTCTGAGGTTTTCATGGGAGTGGGGGTGGGGGTGGGGGGGAAAGGCGGATTGTAATGTCCCCATTTTATAGGGACGGCTACTGAGGTTTCTGGCTCCCAGCCCAGAGATTTTTCCTTGGATTCTCCAGGTCTCCAAGTTCGCAACCTTTTTTGGGCCCTTCTTCTATCCCGAAACAATGTTTCCTAAAACCGCCCCCTGGGGGTCTGGCGGCCTTAAACTTGAGGACTGCCATTGCTGCCCAGCCCCCGAACTCTGAATTTCTCGGGTTCCATTACCACCGTTTGCCAGAGGGGGGCGCCCCGGGAAGATATTCAAATAAATGACAATTAACGCAAATTGCGAAGCGGGATCCTGGGAAGAGGGCGCGGCGTGCTTAGTGGAAGAAACCCAGCCCCGCTCTTAGGAGCGGGGGGGTGCCTTACTTTTTGCTCAGGCGCGCCTCAGGGCAGCCCCGCCGCTTCCTGCGTCCTCTGGGGGCCCTTCGTAGAGGGCGGGGCCGGGGGGGGCGGGCCTCGCGCGGCAAGATGGCAGCCGCGGCTGAAGAGGCTGAGGCGGCAACGCGGCCTGCGGGGCCCCGGAGCCCCCAGAGGGACCTGTGAAAGGGGCCGGCGGCTCCGGAAGCTCCGGGCCCCGGCCCGGGCTGTGAGGACGGCGGTGGCGGTTGCGGCGGGGCCTCGGGACGATGCTGCGCTCCACCGGCTTTTTCCGGGCCATCGACTGTCCCTACTGGGCCGGGGCCGGCGCGGGGGCGTCCTGCTGTCGGAGGCCCTACTGCCACTTCCGGCACCGCGGCTCCGAGCGCGGCCCGGCTCGGAGCGAGGCGTCCGCTGCAGCCGCTAACGGCCCCGGCCCTGGCGGCGGGGGCGCGGCCCGGAGTGCGGGAGGTAAGACTCCGCCCTGGCCCGGGTCCGACCTCGGGTCCGATCCCCTCCTCCTCCTCCTCCTCATCTGTGTCAAAGAGCCCTTTCCTTTCCCTGGTCTCGATGCCTTGTCTCCCTTCCACCTCCGTGCCTGGTTCCCCCTCCCCCACCTCTGTGACAGTTCTCACCTCCTTTTATGCCTTTCCTGTATCAGGTCTTCTCCCTCAATCATTGACAGCCCCCGCCCCATCCTTGTGACAGCGCCCCTGTATCGGATTGCCTCCTTGGGACAGCCCCCCATCTCTGAATGGGGTCTCCTCCGTGTGTGTCGGGTCCCCTCCATGTGACAGCCCCCCATCTCTGTATGGCCTTCCTCCGTGTACCAGCCCTCCATCTCTGTACGGGGTCTCCATGTGACAGCCCCCTCCATCCCTTTGTCAGGCCCCTCCCCTTCTTCCCTCTTCCATAATCCCTATTTCAGGCCGCCCCATCAGCATAACAGATTTTTCCTGTTAGCGCTTTCTCTCTTCCCCATCCTTCTGCACTTTCTCCTCTGCTGCTCTGTAGTCAAGTCTTTTTCTTCAACACCCTATGCCTTTAGTGTATTTACTGACCATTATTTATTGTTGTACTCAACTCAGGGCTGGGGGTGTGTGGGGCTTAGGAAAAAGGAGCCACATGGCCTTTTTATTGGGGAAATTTATAGTTTATAGTCTAAAGAAAGACATTTTAATTAATTCACTTTATTGTGACTTTATTGTGTTCCACTGGAGAGACTGCAGAGTGCAGTGACCTTAAGAAATTCATAGGAATTTCTTTAGGAAGTTAAAGGAAGTTTCACAGGCTGGAGAGTTCCTAGAGGAACTAGGCCTTCGGGTGGATTAGGAAGGGCTAAGGAGATTGGAGGATTTGGGAAGTTTTGTTGAGGGAGGTAAGGGAGGACTTTCCAGAATGGAACAGAAAATGAACAAAGTCCCAGATATGGTGAGATCACAAAATCATAGATTCAGAGCCAAGAGGGATCTAAGAAATTACTTATACCAAAGAATATATTTATAGGTGGAAAAACTGAAGCTTGGAGAGGTTAAATAACTCAAGGTCACATAGCTAAGTAAATAACACAGGTAAGATTTAGCATGCCTTCCATTGTATCACAAGGGACAAATACTTCTTTTAAGGGACTGTTTGATCATCTCATGAGTGAAAAGTTCATCCTGCATCCATTCCTCGGTAACAGCTGCATCTGGTCACTCTAGGCCCTCATTTACAGGAGCCCAGGTCCAGCTGTTTTACCTTTGCAGATTTTAGCCTCTTATTTATCTTTTCCTCTTTATCAGTTCTCACATCTACAGAAACTGATCTGTATTGAAAAGCACATTCAGTTTTTCCCTTTCCTGTCCATCACACCTTTCTATGACAGTGAGATTGCTCTTACTACTTTGGTACCAATTCCATCTCTTTTAATTCTTGGTTTTACCCCTTAGCAGACAAAGGACTGCCTTTCTTTGTTTCTAGTCCTTCAAGGGAATGAGTTGTTACCTCGACACCAGAGGGCTCTCTATCCTGTGTGAGGCAAGGCCAGTTACTCCCCTCCATTCATCCCTATCCTTGTCAGTCTGTTTTCTCATGCTTCTGGCAGTAAATAGTTTCCATTGATGATTGACTTTTTTTTTTTTTTTTTTACACAGTAGCTTTGGAATGAATTGGAGATGGAAATGGAAAATGATCCCTCTTTTATTAATTCTGTAACTTGTATAGTGGCAGTTAAGAACCAATTCATTGACTTAAGTCTATTTTGGGAAATATGGGGTCTTAAACAGAGGGAGAATAGGATTTACTCTTTTTAGCTCCAAAGGGCAGAACCAGGAGCAATGGATAGAATTTAATAGGGAGGCAGATTTCAGCTTAGCGTAAGGAAACACAATAATTAGAGTCTTTTAGCAGTGAAATGGGTCACCAAGGGTAGAAAATTTTCTCCTTCCTGCAGGTCTCTGACCTGAAGCTGAGTGATCACTTATTAAGGATTATGTAGAAAGGATTCATATTTTAGGAAGATATTGAACTAGATACTCTCAGGTCCCTTTCTGTGCTACAAATAAATCCTAGAAGCATGTAATTTTTAAACTATGCAGAAACTATTGATAGAGAATGCTTGTTTAGGTGCCATTGTATGATTTGCCAAATGAACGTTTAACTCTGACATGTGGTCAGTTAGTCTTGTTGTTGACAAAGATAACAAAATATTAGAGCAACTAGAAATAAGTTTTTTTGTACCATTGAGGACAATTCAATACCAGTCATTTAGGTGGTAACAGTCTGAGAAATGGATTTTAATCCTTCATTTAATAATGGCAGTGTCAGGATGTTTGTTGAAAGTGATATTCCTGTGTTTTTTTTTGCATCTTTTTTTCCCCTAGGTGCAGGCCATTTCACAGATAGGAGAAAACATGCTGTTTGATTAAAAAGACCATGGGCTTAGTAGCTTGATTAGTAACTTCAGGAATTAAGTGTGAAGGAATTTCAGGATTTAAGTGTGAAGATTTGGTATGTATATTTAAAGGTTTGGCCATGTATATGCAACTAAGACTAGCACTGATTGAGAACAAGTAGTACTTTATTCTTGTTTATTATAGTTATTTGAAAGTTTCTCTACTATAGGCCTCAGGCTGTGGACATGATTGATCCTGGTTTCTGAAAGACTTTGCCAATAGAGCACAGCTTCCAGAAGCTTTTTTTAAAAAACCAAGCTGGAAGCTTAGAATATGGCCCAGTAATAGATGATGTGTCTGTTGCCTATGTGTGGAGAAGCTCATCACTGGAAAAGCTCTGACACCATGGAGGGGAGGAGAATTCATGGTGGACCAGGTACCTTTGATAGACTTTGCCATAGGCCTAGGATGATTGCCTTTCAGCTCTGAGGAGTGATGTATGACATACCCAATGCTGTAAAAATTCACATACTTCCCTCACCATAGTCCTGTGAAGGAGGGACTACAAATAAGGTTCTCCTTCTTTTGTAGAAGGAAAATGAGAATTTACTCGGTAAATTGACCTGTTCAGGATCACACATCAAATAAGTGTTCAAATATTGGCAATAACTACCTAGTAAGAGTCTAGGGGCACGGGCACTAAGTATATGAGGTCTGTGACAAAATCTGATAGGAGATGTGGGTGAATTAATCAGCAAGCATTTATTAAGAGTTCTAGGCACTGTTCTTGGCTTTGGGATTACTAAGACAAATGTCAAGCAGCCTCTGCTCTTGAGGAACATGTGATCTAGCCACAGGATACACATATAGTTATAAATATGTATATATATATGTGTGTGTGTGTGTGTGTGTGTGTGTGTGTGTGTGTGTATATGTTATAAAATCTATGTAAGGTAATTTTTTGGGTAGAATCAGGAGAGATTTCATGTAAAAAGATGGTACTTGAGTGGACTAAACCTTGAAAGAAGCTAGGGAAAGAGTACCTTCCAAACCAGAGGAGCAGCCTGGTTAAAGGCATAGAGACAGAAGGCTGTGTGTGAAGACAAATAGTAAGGCGGCCAGTTAAGCTGGTCCTGGGTGTGTAAAGGGGATTAATTTAGAATGCTGCTTGTAAAAGTAGCCTGGGGCTGGGAAGGGTTTTAAGCACCCAATGGAACAGTTTCTTTTTGATTACTGAATTGATCGGGAGCCCTTGGAGTTAGAATGACCCGATGATATCTGAACTTCAGGAAAATTATGTTGGGAGTTGTGTATAGGGGCAGCTTGGGCAGGGAATCTCACTAGAGGCCTAGGAGTGTGGGGGCTGGGGGAAGGAGGCCTCATTAGGGGGTCTTGGCTCAGGTGAGCAAGGGAGAAAGTTAGAGGTCCCTCAATGTTGGGCATGTGGCTCACAACCAAGGGGTGCCTCACTGGGTCCCGGAGACTAGAGGATGTGTGGGTTCAGTTATGAGCACATTCATCCATAAGGGAAAAAAACCTTGACATCCGAGAGGCTGGGCTTGGATTTGATTTTTCTTCTACTGCCTCAGACAGTTCACTTAACTTGTCAGACCTCAGTTTCCTTCTCTCCAAATGACCTTTAGGATTCCTTCTAGCTCTAAATTATAACCATGCTACTTCTCTAGGCCTCCATTTCCCTCTTTTTAAAATGACACTATTGAACAACAGGATTTTGAAGGTCCAGCCCTTGGACTTCTTTAAATAGCTTTTGAGGATCTGAAAGTAGTACTGCTACTTTTAGTATTTTTACATTTTACCCTTTATTGTTCTGTAGCTTGAGACAGCTTAGTATTATAAAGTCTGAGGCTGCATGTTCATGATGTCTGATTTCAAAGCAGAAGTTCTATGACATTTAGTCTGAATTTGAAATTATAAATCCTGAAAAATACATATGTACATGTATGTGGGCAGGCTGTTTGTTTATAGATAAGCCACTTTTGTTGTAGATTAGAAGGATCTTGGAAGACAGATGTTTTTATATAAATTTAAAATTGAGCCTATGAAGTAGGGAATGGATGTCTTAGTCACAACTATAAATATTTATGTGCTTCATGCAAGTGAAGTACTTTAATCAGTGCTGTGGGGGATCTGAACCTTACCTTTTAGTTGGAGAGACATCAGAGAAGATTTCAGTTTAACAAAAGGAAGAATTTAACTGTTAGTACTGTGCAAGAGTGGAATGAGATGTCTCCTTACAGCTAGATATGTTCAAGATGAGGCTTTGTAACTAATTGAGGGCTGATTGTTGAGGGCCAGGCTTTAAGGAAGGATTTGGCTAGACTTCTTTCTGGTTCTATTTTTAAAAATGGGGATTGGATTAGATGATTTTTATGGTCTAGATCAAGTATTCTATAGAATTCATTGTCTTGTTTTTGACATTCCTTCTGTTCAGGAAAATAAAGGAGGGTAAGTATACAACTGGTAGAAAATAACTTTTTTCTATTAAAAGACTTTTCTCAACTGCTTTGAGACTGGGGGCAGGGTATGGAAAATAGAGCCTCCATGGTACTACGTGTAGCAGAAGAGGGCTAGCTGACCATTAGTGATGTAAATAGTTTAAGAACACATTGTTTTACTGAATTTGTGGCATATAATTATAAGGTTTTCACTGAGGATGGTATGATTTCTTCTCAAAATTATAGTTTCTTTGGAGACCAATACAAACTTGATTTCCTGAAATTTAATACTTTCTAATCGAAGATAAATTGTGAGTCTTCTCAAAGTGAATAAACTAGTTATCAGTAAAGAGTAAAAAACAAAGCCCAAAGGAAACATGCTAGAAAGACTAAAACTTGGGACATTTGAGGATTTTTAGAAATGGGTCACTAATTATACTTGGAGTAATAGTTTAAGTTGGGAATTTTTTATCTGAATCCTGGTACTACCTGTATTACATTTTCTCTCTTTCCTAGTGTGCTGGGATGGGGGGGGGAGGGTGGAGTCCTAGAAGTCAGGAAGAGCTAAGAGGTCTGTCTGGGACCAAATTGTGGTGGCTTTTAGTAGCAAGAAGTGATTGAGGGGATTCTCTAGGGAAAAAAAAGGAGCCTTTACCATAGCTTATAAACATACTTCCCCCAACTCTGCATAGCTAAGTTAATCCTTTGTAGAAACTGACATATTATTTGTCCTTCTCTAGCACATGCAGGATGCCCTTGGCTGCTTCAACCATGCCATTCGGAAAGGCTTGGGAATTCTTACACTGAAGATCAGTAAAATAAAAAAAAATCAATTTCACATGTAATGCTGCTGAGAGATGACCTTCAGGTGAACGGTTCTTCACTCTCTGATGTGTCTTCTGGTCACCACAGAGTTGTTTGCTAATAGGAGTTGAAATTCTCAAGAGCTGAATCTCTAAGAGGTCCTGACTCTGCATCAGTATGTACAACCATCATTCACCTTACAACTCACAGAAACAATATCTTATTCAATTTCATTGTTACACATTTTGATTTTACTTTCTGGAAAGTAAAAAGTCTGGAAATACATTTATTTCAGTTGATTTGCTATTAAAATGTCCTTCAAGAAAAGGCAGAGAATACTGGACTAGAAATCAGGAAACCTAGCTTCTAGTCCTGGCTTTGCCATTTAATAGCTGTATGTCAGGGGACAGTAGCTTTTCCTACTCTGGGCTTTAGTTCTCTCTCTGTCAAATGGAAAGGGGAAGATGGACTAGATTATCTTCTAAGACACATTCCAGCTCTAATGTTCTATGGTTTTAGATTGTCTTGGATGATTTTGGTTTAGGACATTAAGGAGATAAGAAGCTGGACTTAAGATATTTAAAAATAATGAGTTCTTAAAAAACATTTAATTTGAAGTCAGATGCTCTGCATTTGAATCACAGTTTTATACAGGCTATCCATATAATGTAGAGGAAGTTATTTCTCTTTAGGCTTCAATTTCCTCATCTCTAAAATGAGGGGTTTGGACTGCATGAATTCTAAGATTCTTTCTAGATATGATGCTATAACTATAGACACATTCTAATCCAATCATTACTCAGAATATGAATCATTTCTACAAAGCTTTCCTGACAAGGGGCTGTTAAGCTTCTGTGCCAACACCTCTCAACCCACTCCACTGTTAGACAGCTCTGAGGTTTAGACAGTTTCTAAACTGAACTGAAATCTGGCTTCTTATAATTGCCCCCAATGGTTTTAGTTGTTTCCTCTGGAGCCAGACAAAGGAAAAGTACATTTAATTTCTTTTCCATGTGATAGATTGTGCTTTAGATTTTTACATAGACTCTGACAATCACATTCTCATTAGCTCTTCTAATAGAAATCGCATATATCTTACAGTGCTTCACATATTTCAAAAATGCTTTTCTACGCATTGAATTATTTGAAAATTACTAAGTACTTCTAAAAACTGCTGGATTAGTATATATTTCAGTAAACTTTTGCTGAACAATACCTATTGTTCTAGGGAAGACCCTAACCTATAGGATGCTAGAGCTGGAAGGAACCTTAGAATTTAATCACCTCATTTTTTGGAAAACTAGTAGTCAGTAAAAAGAATGATCTTCTTCCAGGTCATGTGATGACTAGTGGCTGACCAGCACTGCCGAGGCCTCCAGATTCCCAGCTTCCTTGGCCTCTTTTTATTTCACTGCCTCCTGATGTTATTCTAGGGAGAAGTGATTGGGTAGTGGAGCCATTGTTTTATCTATTTACGCTTATTCCCGACAAGTGACATTTTACTTGGCTTATCAGTATTGAACTTAAAAACTATTTCCTTAAGAAGCCTAATTTGCTTAGTTCCAAGTACTTTCTTTGCGTAAGTATTTCCTCTTTCCATAGATAGAAAGCTTTTAGAATCATAGACTCACAGAGCTGGAGGGTCCTTAGAAGTCATCTAGTACAACCTCTTGCCTGATGGATGAATCCCTTCTACAGCATCTCTGCTCTGCTTATGGTCATCCAGTTTCTGCTTGAACACCTCCACCAGTGAGAGGCTTTTGTTACAGCACCCATCACACAATGTTAAGTAATAAAAATAAAAATATTTCGATCTTGGCTTCTGGGCTTTTTTTTAGGGGAGTGGGGAAGCATTAACAAACCAGAACTTTGCATCTAAATGTGTTGCTGCCCGTTCTTTTAAAACTATTGGCTGGCTAAGTTTAAGAAAGAACCACTTAAGGTCCTAGAGAGGGGGTAAAAAGGGACTGCCAAAGTTGGCTGCATAAAGATCTGGCCTTGAGCTTGAGTATCCTAGGCAAGTGCTTCCCTTCTCTAAGCCTCTGTGTCTTCTGTATAGATGGGAATAACTCAGATGACTGTGTGGTGCATTGAAAACTTGAATCAGGAGAGAGCTAGGTTGGAATCTTGTACTGATTTGATACATGGCCCTGAATAAGCCATTCACCTGACCTTTCTGAGCCTCAGTTCTTTCATCTGTAAAATAGGGTTACTGATGGCAGTGAGAAGTAGCTGAATTGAAGGGTTGTGGGGAACTGCTCCTCTTAGTAATTTTTAAGTGTGAAGTCATAACCATGTAAACATTGGTCACTAGAGACATCACATAGGATCCTTATTGCATACTCAATTTTAAGTGGAAAATTGAAAAGGAAAATAAATTTTTACAATGCTTCATAATTTTTAAAGCCTTTTTTTACCTAAGATGATTGGATCATATGATTTACAACTGAAAAAGAGCTAAAACATTTCTAATCCAGCTCCCTGATTTTATACAGGAGTAACTTCTGGCTTAAAGTCTTTTTGCACACCCCCCCCCCCCAATGTAGTCACATGGCTAATAAGAGGTGGAGCAAGCCAAATCTCATGTTCTTTTTGCTTTCCTATGGTGCCTCACGAATTCTCATTTGAGGCTCCTAATACCTCTGAAAGGGTCAGCTCAAGACTCCTAATGATTATAGCTAGCATTTATGTAGTGCTTTAGGTTTACAAAGTGTTTAGGATCTCATTTGCTCCTCAAAACAGCCTTGTGAAGTAGGTGCTATTATTAGCCCCATTTTATAGTTGAAACTGAGGCAGAAAAAAAGTTGTGACTTATGCAAGGTCATAGGTAGAGTGTGAAGCCAGATCTGAACTCCAGGACTAGAGCTCTATCTACTGAACAACCTTAGTTGCCTCTATATTGAAATATCTGGTGTTCTTTGTTGAAAGTAAAACTAAAGTGTTTTTCTCTTCCATCTTTTATCAGAAAAGATAGGAATAGGAGATAAGAATTGGGCAGGTGACTCTAGAAATTGTTTTTTACATTTGAAACTGCAAAGCAAAGTTCCTTTAATCTCCAAACCTTGATTTTTCTTGAACTTTTGAAATCTTTGAATATTTTGAACTTGTGTAGTTGTCTCCCTAGCTAATGTAAACTCTGGGGGTCAGGGGTGGACCCATGCTTGATGTCTCTTTGTGTCTTTCTAAGTAGTCCTAATAGGGTCTTTTACATAGTCGGTATTTAAGTGTAGGTACTTGTCTATAATCTTATCAGACTTTGGCCTATGAAGGCAAAGGCTTGATCTAGATTGTTTTTTCTCCCCCCATTACGGTACTGGTTGATTAGTTAAAATATCCCTGTGAAATTAATAGAGCAGATATGATTATATCCATTTTCTAGATGTAGAAACAGACTCATTGAGGAAATTGAATGACTTAAAGTCACACATTAAGTAGTTGTGATGATGTTAGTAGATCACAGCTTTTGTTACTACGACTTTAGTTGCCTTCTCTCTGAATCATACTTTATAGATGGTATCCTTGACTGGGAATTCTAGCCTTACTAAATCCAATGTGTTTCTAAAAACAGCCTTTCTTGACCTTAATTTCCTCATGTGTAAGATAGGGCTAATAATAACTTTTTCCCTTGTAAAGGATGAAATACTTCAATGGTGGTAATTTTATAAATGGAATACATTATTACTTGGCATTGACCTTGCTCAATAGGATCAGCCATTTAATAGGTACTCAAATTTGTTAAATCAGTAAATTAGTATTTAAAGATGTTGGAGGTTTTTTTTTTTTTTTTTTTTTTTTTTAACTCTCTTGGATGTAATGATATTACCTTTAATTTAAATAAAATTACAGAATATTAGAACTAGAACATTGACTAAGAGGTTCACAAAGGTTATTTGACAGATGAGGTTACTGCCCAGAGAGAAAGAGAGAGAGAGAGAGAGAGGAGGCCCAAAGTAACTTGGCTATTTAATGTTAGATTTAGGATAAAAGTCTTAAGTCTTTTAACTCTCACCATACCAGTTACCCTTATGTAATAACCACACTTCCTATTCCATAGCCAGTTCCTTGTTACTAACAATATGTGTTTGATAATGCCTAAAAACTGGTAAACATTATTATAATACATGTATTTTGTTACATATGACAGATAAAATCCTGAGAATTAACATTAGCCCAGTAACACATTTGAAAATAAGCTTATGGATCCTAAAAACAAGATGCCAGTCTGCTGACTTCCTCTTGCCTTCTTTTGTTTATAAGTGTTTTTATTATTACCAGTGACTAATCTGTGAAGTACTAACATGTGTTTTAGGATATGGATTGTTTTGCTTTGTCACAGAGAGCTGAACTAGCACAGTTGGGTACAAATTATAGGAAACAGATTTTAGCTAATTATAAGAAAAACCTTAACAGTTAGCATCAACAGTGTAATGAGCTATCATTGGAGACCTTTTAAACAGGGGTCAATTGATCATTTCTTGGAAATATTATAGGATGGATTCATGAGTTGGTCAAGATGCCCTCTGAGGTCTCCTTTAGCTCTGACTTTCTTTGCTTTGTACCAAGAAGATAGCAAGCACCTACAAGATTGAGACTGATTTTAATCTTTGCATCACATTATTAACAGTGCCCTTACAGATTAATAATATTTACTGAATGGAATTCATGCTGTGTTTTGAATTAAATGGGCTTTTGTGGGCCTGTCACCCTAACTGCCATTTACGGAAAAATGTGCCCGTTTTTAGACTATTGGACTTACTATTTGGACATAGCCTGTTGCTAAGCTAAGGGACTGCCTGTAACAGTGATAGTTTTGTAGCGATGGGATATTTCCCCTGGTAGCCAAAGTCTGGAATTAGTGTATTTTCTGAAAAACTTGGGAAGCAAAGCAGCTCATTTATCTTTAAGATTTTAATCTTCGTTTTTCTTTTGAGCCAGTTAGTCCAGGTATAAGTACTGTTTGGCACTAATATGACCAGATGCTCAAGATTGAGAAAGGGAAAAGTTTATTTTTTTGTTTATAATCCTAGAGTGTGGACTAGAAGGGGCCTTAGTGATCATCTAGTCTACTTTTACAATCAATGCAACTGAGTCCCATAGTGGGTACGTGATCTCTTCCAAAGGAGCTTCCATTGTGCTGGGGAATGTGTAGTATGTACACGTTGGGAAATGAAAGGAGGTCAAGAATACACCTGAAGGATCACAAAGGAACCACTTGAGCATTCAAATACTGGCAAGGGGAAATTCAGGGTCAAGGAGTAAATTGAGATATGAGGGAATGGTCACACAAAGGCAAACCCAGGTCTCCTGAATTCCTTGACTTCTTTACATTGTGCTGAGTTAGAGCAGTATGAAGTACTTGCATAAAATACCATGACATTTGCTCAGGTGATTTCTGACTTCTTTTCTATGAAATTTTTATTCTGTCACAGTACAACAACAAATTAGCCAATAACTAACTGGTTTTGATATCTCTTAACAATAATGAAATGAGCTCTGGGCTTGAAGAAAGGAGACCTGGTTTTTAATTTTGGATTTGCCATTTTCTAGTGGCCATGGGCAAATCAGTTTGCTTCTCTTAGCTGGAATGTATACATTTGTAAACTAGGTAATTGTGAGGAAAGCATTTTGTAAACCTTAAAACACTGTAGACATAAATGTGTTATTATTTGGAGGTGATTTAGTGATTTAGCAAAACCTTAGTAGTAATCTACCACTGTTGGCCTGACATTAAGGTCTTAAGTTCTAAAATTTCATTGAGCATTTGTGAAAGTGTCAATTATAGACAACCATGTGGAAATACAGTTAATCCTAGATTCCTGTGACTACTGGCTGCTTCTAGTTAAAATAAATTAAGCACCTACTATGCTTAAGGCACTGAGGATAATTACAAATAAAACAATTATTGTTCTCAATGGTACAAATTAATATTATAGAGTATGTTAATATTGACAGTGTTTTATATATATTATCTGACTTGCTTAGTCATAAAGCTATTAAGTGTTGGAGGCAGGATTTGACCCTAGGTCTTCTAAACTGTAAGTCTAGCATTATCTCCACTGTGCCCCATAATCTCTCCCAAAGGAGCTTCCATTGTGCTGGGGAATGTGTAGCGTGTACACGTTGGGAAATGAAAGGAGGTCAGGAACACACCTGAAGGATCATAAAGGAACCATTTGAGCATTCAAATATTGGCAAGGAGAAATTCAAGGGCAAGAAGTAAATTGAGACAGGAGGGAATGACTTGTGTGCATGCGAAGAGGTGAGCAATGTGCAGAGAATGGCTAGCAAATAGTCTGAATTGGTAGAATAGTAAAGCAATATGAAATAAAGCTGGAAAAATAGTTTTGAGTCAAATTGGGAGAATTTTAGATTTCAAACTGAGGATTTTGCATTTTTCCATATAAGTGATGGGAACCATTGCAAAGAAATGACATATATAGTCAGAACTGTACATTACAAATATTATTTTCAGTATTGTGAAAATTAGCCTCGAGGGGGAATAAAATAGAATAAGCCAGAAATCTAATGCATTAGTGTAGATGAAAGCCTAAAGTAATAATTGCAAACAGAGAGGAAGAGACTGATTTGAAAGATGAGGATGAATCTATAGGATTCTATAGAATATATAGGAATCTATATATTCATTGGTAGGATTTGGGGGAGGAGGGAAGACCCAAAAGCACTATGCTTTTGGATCTGGGAGACTGGGAATGTGTTGGCAACCTGAACAGAAACAGAGAGAAGGGCAGATTTAAGCAAATCATGATTTCTATTTGGGAATGTTGAGTTCAAAGTTATGGGACATAGTTATTGTCCAGTAGGCAGTTGGATTTGTGGTGCTGGGATTCAGAAGAGAATTGGGATGGATATATATTTTGGGGAATCATCTGCTTAGAGGTGATAATTTAACAACAAAAAAGCTGTAGGAATTGATTAAAATATGCTGATTGAATCTACTACAAATGGATTTGTTATCCATTCTCATTTGGGCCTTTCCTGGGCAAAACAATCCTTTTACAGATCCTTAATTGAATCACTCACTCTCTATAGTGGCTTTTCCAAGTCTTTTTTTTTTTAATGCTCAGACTTTGAATGGTTCCCTCTCTTCCTTTTCAGTTGAGAGTCTTGACTCATATTTTACTGAAGAAAATTTAGGCTATTCATTGGGAGCTCCCATTTTTCCATATCTCTTTTCACATCACTTGGCTCTGTACCTCCTTTATCCTTGTCTCACATGAAGTGCCCTTTCTCTTTGCCATTCACAAAAGATCCCATTCCATTCCTATTTCCCCCCTTTGTTCTTTTGTCCCCTCATCCCACTAATCTTCAATCTTCTTATGTCTAGTGGTTGCTTACCTGCTACCTATAGATATGTCCATGGCTCGTACAGTCCTCAAGAAATCCTCACTTGATCCAGCCATCCCCATTAGCTATCTTCCCATATCTTTTCTCCCTTTGATTAAGTTTAGGGTATAATCCTCTCTTATTCTCTTACTGTCAAACTGTTGAGGGCGGTAGCCCCTTGATATTCTTTGTTTGATCTCCAACTGCATTTGGGACTTGGACCTTTGATACAAGATCTGGTCAAACTAGTTTGGGCTATCTGAGATGGCCAGGGTTTTACAGCCCCCATTCTAATCTCAAATAGACCAAATGGCATTAGGAAATTCCTTTTTGGGAAGAGACTTCTGTCTGTCCCCAAAAGATAACAAGAGAGTCCTTATCTTATTTACATCACTGCATAAAAGAGAGAACTCAAAAATCTTCTCTTTGCAAAAATGGGCCTTGCCCACCGGCTCTCTGGTGTTTCCATTCTAATCAATAAAGACTATGTTTCCATACAGCATTAAGTAGCAAATTCCTTTGCTGCCCAACCCGCCATTGGTTACTTTGGGGAAAGAAGGAGAGAGAAAAGGAACTGACCCATCTCTCTTTAGACCACAATTTACTTCTCATCATTTACTCCTCATCAAAACTTTGAGCAGTCTGTCTTTTGACCTCATCATTCCACTAAAACTGTCTCTCCAAAGTTACCAATGATCTCTTAATTGTCAGTTCTGATGGCCATTTCTCAACCCTCCTCCTCCTCCTACAGCAGTCTGTGGCCTTTGATGTTGTTGCTCACCCTCTTCTTCATACTCTCTTCCCTTAAGTTTTCAGAGCCCTGCTCTTCCCTGCTTCTCCCAGTCTGATCATTGTTCATTTTAGGGATTTCAGGTTTACTAAGTGCTTTCTGTTCATTATCTTTAATCTTCACAATCCAAAACCTGGATTGGTTCTTTACTTGGTTACTGACTGAAAGATCTTGGACAGGTCATTTATTTTCTTAGATCATATTTTTAAAATGAGAGAATTAGACTAGGGCAATAATCCTATAATATCCTTCTAGAACTCTCCTTCCATCCTTGTTTTTACATGTAAAGAAACAGACCCAGAAAGGGAAGTGACTTGTCAGAGCTGCCATTAAACCTTGCTGCATATCCAAGGTCCTCTGGCTCCCAGAACAGCGTGCTTTTCCCCCCCCCCTTCATCCTTGCTGTCCAGAGAATTAGTCCAATTAAACTTGTTTTCCTAAAGTGCTTCTCGAAGAAAATCCCCAGATGAATCTCTTTATACAGTATCTTGTCCTCCCAACTATAGTAACTCAGATCATTAGTAAATCTCTTCAATTTCTAATTTCTAAAAGCTTAAAGCACTTTCCTGGCTCCCTTGTTAAAAGCTCCCCAGTGTGTGTGCCTGAAGGCCACTCCTTTTTAATGGTAACTAAGCCGTAGGCAAAGCATTTCTGTTACTGAAGGGTCTCTTAATTCCGCCGGCCCTCCCTGGAGCCAGCCTACTGGCTGACAGTCCCTCTCTAGGTACTGAATGTGGTGGAGTTAAAGACTGTGGGTGAAGGGGACTGACTCTGTGCCCTCCTCTTCCTTATAATTATCTTAAATGCTCTGGAGCAGCTGAAAGACTATTGGAGACCCAGGTCAGCTGCTTGTGGCAGGGTGTGTATGCAGATGCAAAGTATGGTTCTCAGGGGTGAGAGTGAACTCGAGGTACTAAGCTGGAAGCCTTCCCATGAACAAATACCTTCATCACTTGTTGGCGGAAGAAGTGTCAGGTAATTCTTTAAAGATTCAGGTCCATGTTTTCAAACTGGAAGTCAGCCTCGTGCTCTTGGTAAATGGAGTTTTGTTTTAATATTCTTTGGCTTTATTCTTTGAGATACTTAGTCTCTCCCTCTTCCTCCTCCTTTTCCAGAACCCAGCCCTGGACGCTCTCCTGGTTGTGGGGCTGTTCCTTAGAAGCTTTGAGAGCTGTCAGACTTTGCTAATTACTACCTCCTTCTGTGTCAACTGTGGCTGGGAATTGAGTGGTTTTTTTTTTTTTTTTTGTTTTTTTTTTTTTTTTTTTTTAATGTAGCCATTGTTTGACTAAGCTAAATGAACTTTATTTCCAGCTCCTTAACTTTATTACCTTAGATACATCATAGAATTTTAGAATGGAAGGACCTTAAAGACCACCTATAACAATTCCCTTGTTTTACCTAGAGCTGAAGTGATTTGCCCCAGAGGTAGTTCTGCAGTTTTGGCAGAGCCGGGTCTCCGATCTAAGTCTTCACACGAAATCTCTCCGGAGGCTTCCTTCCTTAGACACACCCCAGTGTATTCTAGACTACACTGACTGAACTTGGCTCTAGGAGATCTAGCTCTGCTGGCTGCAGCTCTTGCTACTTGAGGATGGATAAGTCACTTAACATAGCTTAACTTCATTTTTCTTTTTAAAAACAAGCAGGAGAATTTCTGCGTTTTAAAACATCTAGCCTAAAATATTTTTTGAGTTAGAAAAATACCACGTGAATATTTGCCTTCTCTCTGCAAAAATGTCCAGGATTCTGGGTAATTGAGACAAATTTCTTACATTTTAGACACATTTTCCAATTTCAACAGTTACTGATTGTGATGAGAATGACTCCTAGGTTTAATTAACTCTGTTGAGGTATTTATGTTTCAAAAGAATTACTAAGTACTTTTTGGTACTTTATTTCTGGCTTGAAACTCTTCTATTTGAACTTCACAAGGTTTGCACTTGAATTAATTTTAGTTTTTCGTGTAGTTTTTGAAGCCAACTTAGTTGCAGATAATTTGTCTGACCTTTTATCTGAACTAAGAGTTTGGGATAAAGGATGTGTCTGATGCAAAACTTCATTAAAGAGCATTTTTTTTTTTTTAAATGGGATTGTTCAGGAAAATATTTAATTTCCTTTGGTAACCTTAATTCCAGAGGGCTTTGAAATAATTATATGAGTAGCTATAATAACTCACATTTATATAGGGCTCTTAAAGTTTGCAAAATGCTTTCTTTTAAAAAGAAAGCTCAGTGACTCTTAGAATTTTTCTCTTTCCTTAGGACTCCCCTAACCTTAAAAAGCTCTGGAATTCTCAAAACACAGAACTGAATGACAGTTTCTGTCATTTGTGTGACCAGAAATAGGCGAGTCACATACTACACCTCTTCTTTGGGCCTCATTTCCCCATCTATAAAGAGAAGAGTTGTTGGATGATCTAAGATTTCTCTTTAATTCTGATACTCTCCATGGTCGTCTTTCCCCCCCCCCCCCCCATACAATTTGTTTTGTTTTCAATTCCAGATAAGAAATGATACCCAATATATTTAGTCATACAAAATTTGTTAGCCATTTTTCTGATATTCTGTGACTATTCTTTGAACCAATTTTAAGTTGCTTCCACACTAGACAGGATAATTGGGAGGACCAGACTAAAAGAAAAGTCTTATCCTTTTTTCTACTGTGAGAATTTTAAACTGTGCTTCAGTTCCTTCCTTACTAATGGATGGATATAGCTAGGGCTGGTGGGAGGAGGAGTCTTTGGTTAGGTCCAGCTGAAGAACTGAAACTTTCTTGATATTAAAAGTACTCTGTTTCAGAATGAAATGCACTTTAAGGAAACTTGGAGCTGTGGGCTGAGAGAGATCTAATTAGGCTGTTTTCATTCAGATGTTTTTTCATTATTGGTTGCTAGTTTCTTTTTAAACTAAATCTGTACTCTTGATATCTGGTTTTAAAAACTGGCTTAGGATATACTCATGTTACCAACTATTTTCTAAACATCTGCTGTATTTCTTGAGCAGATTGGCCACTTTTTCTTTCCATCCCCTTTCACTAATTTTTGATTTTTCCTTGTCTAGTGACTGTTTACCTGTTCCTGCAGACATGCCCATATCTTCCCCAGTCCTCAAAAAACCCTCACTCGATCCAGTCATTCCCATTAGCTAACTTCCCATATTTTTCTCCCTTTTTTTTTTTTTTCCCCAGGAGTCTAAATTCATGGAGAATTTGTGCCTCCACTTCCTCTCCTCTTATCCTCTTAATTTTCAGCAGTCTCTCTTCTCTGACCACAGCATTCCACTGAAACTGGTCTCTCACAGATTCTAGTGACCTCATAATTGCCAATTCTGATGGCCCTTTCTTAATCCTCATCCTTCTTGAGCTGTCTCTAGCCTTTGATATTGTTGATCACTCTCTTCTTCTTTCCATTCTCTTGCCTTTAAATATTTATGGCTCTGACCTTCCCCAGTTCTCTTGCCAGTCTGATCATTTCTATATTGGATCTTCCTCCATGCCACAAATCATTATTCATGGATGGACCCACAAGATTCTGCTCTCTTTTCCCTCTATGCTATTTTTCTTAGTGATCTCATCACCTTCTAGGGATTAAATTTTCATTATACTGATAATTCTCAGATTTACTTAACCAGTCCCATCTTTTTCCTGACCTCTAGTCTCTTTATTTCCAACCTGCCTCTTGGAGATCTTGAACTGATTGTCCCCTAGACATCTTCAACCCTTTACTGTCAAAGGTATGACCTTCCTTCTAGTCATTCCATTATCAACCCATGGATCTTGCTTACAAGAACACTTTTCACATACAATCTGTTGCCAAGTCTTGTAGTTCTCATCTTAAAATCTCTGATATATACTCTCTCTTCTCTCCTCTGACACTGTCACCACTCTGCCTCAGCCCCTTATTGCTTCTTACCTGGACTATTGCATTAGGCTCCTGGATGGTCGTCTTGCCACAAGTGTCTCAATGTTTCAGTCCATTTTTCGTTCAGCTGTCAGATCTTTCCAAAGTATGTCTGACCACTTTACTTTTTCCTTCTACCCTTCATTTAGGAAATTCCAGTGGTGCTCCCTATTAACTTCATGACCAAATATTAAATCATAATGTCACCCTTCTTACCCTTATTCTCTTATTCAGCCCTCTTACTCCTTATTCCCTCTCCTTGTACTTTGCTGTCCAGTGACACTGCCCTCCTTGCTGTTCCTTAAATCAGATATTCTCATCTCCTAACTCTGGACATATTCTCTGGTTGCCCTCCATGCAGGACTCTCTCCTTCCCATTTCTTTCTCCTGCTGGCTATTCTGGCTTCCTTCAAATCTCAGCTAAAGTCTCATCTTTGGCAAGAAGCCCTTCTATTTGATGTTCCTTAATTTTTGTATCTTCTCTCTGTTAATTATCTCCAATTTATCTTATATAGATCCTATAGAGATAGTTATTTATGTGTTGTCTTCCCTACTGAACTAAGGGCTTCTGGAGACAGTAGCTGTTTTTTGCATTTCTTGGTATCCACAGCCCTTATCCCAGTGCTTTGTATATTCTAGGTGCTTATTAAATGTTGACTGACCTCACTGGGACAAGACTTTAGTAGGCTTTGACTAACTAGGAAACCTAAGTTCAAATCCAGATTACTGAGTTTACAAGGACTTCCCTTGCCTATGCTTATTTATCTATAAAAAGATGACCATACTTACCTATTTCACTGGGCAGGTTTGAAGAAAGGGCTTTTGAAATATGAATTGCTAACTTCCTGGGAAGATTAAGGATGCCAAATCTTTCTGACTAGAATACCCAAATCTTTCTGATTGGAATATCCTTAGGGAATGGAGAGTTCTCACTCTGATTCTGGTGTAGGCTGGTGATAGGTTACTTTCCTTCTAGTTCCTGGTCCCTGATTCTTTAATAAACAAAATCCCTCTGGGAAATGGGGATGGAAGTTGGGAAAAGGAAGAGACATTTGCAAAACAATTAAAAATAAAAGAAGACTTTAATGACTGTGCTAATTCTGTCTCAACTTGTTGGTAACTTTTGAGGGGAAAGATAAGAGAATTTAGAACTGGAATGAGCTCTCATTTTCTATAGTGTACACTGTTAAGATCAGGAAACTGAGGCTCTGAGAGGTCATTGTGCACATCATTCTATTCTTAGTACCTTATGAGCTTGGACAAATAATTTTGTCTCTTTGGACCTTTGTTTCTTTTGTAAAATGAATAGGTTGAACTCGATGCTCTAAGATTCTGTCCAGCCTAAAATTGATGGTTTTATGATTTTAAGTGTTAGAGCCAGGATTTGAACCTGGAGTAACTGACTCCATCTACCACACCTTTTCCTAGGAACCTGACTTTACAGATGAGGAAACAATGCCCAAAAGTTGGTAACTTTTTCTCTTCTAGTTTTATCCCCTCCCTCAACCCCATTTCTTGTTGTTTTCCAGAATTTGCTATACAGCTTAGTGGGTTGAAATGTGTGAAATGATGTGGGAGGAATGAGTTTATTGAACTGTTCCATGTGGTTTCCCAGGAAACTTGGGCTGAACTTTGAAGAATTTGGGCAAAGTGAAATTTTTTGAGAAGAAAAGAGTGATGAGCATTCTGCTGTCAGGAAATGATGTAGATGATGAAGGTTAAGACTGGAATGTTTGGGAATAGGGACAGACTTGGATGTTGTTGGAAAGAGAGCAAGATGAGCCAGATTGGAGAGGGCCTTTAAAGCCCATGCAGGCTGATCATATCATGCTTTAGTACTGTAGAATGTTTGAAGTAATAATAGCCTTAAAGATTGTTGAGTCTTGGGGTAATCAAAATTTAGAAGAGAGAGCAAGTAACTAGTTCCAGATTTTAGTAGCAAATTAGTGGCAGAAAGCAGAAATTCTTTTTTCAGGTTCAGGGCTATTAAGTGGGGTGTAGTCTTAGTGCTAAATGAGGGATTATTAATCTTTTTGTGTCCCAGACCACTTTGGTAGTGAAAAAATAAAATTGATACTGTCTTCTTTGGTAATTGATTCTATTCTCTATCACCACTGATGTTTTATATATTGCCTGAGTGACATTTCTTTGACTCTGAGTTAAATCTTTCTCATAGTTAATTAAGTTGAAAAGTTCAGTTTTCCACTTTTTTCTTGTCAAGGAAATCTACTCTCCTTGAAGGATGTAAGTGGATAGAAGAGAATCTAGTCTATAATCTCAATAGCACTGGTGCTCCTTTAAGAAAGTCTTTTGTATTATTCCTGTGACAAAACCTACTTATGCAAGTGGACACCTCCAATAAACTTTCCATTGTGGCAACATGAAAGGAGGGGTTGCTGCTATCCTGCATTCCTGATTTTCAACCAATCATTATCCTCCAACCTGTGAGGCTTCAGGTTTTGTAACTAATAGTTTTGTTCCCTCCATCTGTGATGCTGTCTTCTAATCTTTATGTGCCTATTGTCAGTAAAAGTGATCTATCTATCCTTATTTAGGGTTTGTTTTGTTTTGTTTTGCTTAGGAGTTGAAAGATCCCTTTCAGTGGTAAATGTTAGCTTTATCAATAAATTGAATTGCTCAGAAACTTGTACCTCAGTTTATGTTTATTTGGTTCATAACAGTAGTCTAGTGAAACAGACACCTGCCCTTTTGCCAAATGATATTTTTAAATTCATAAAATAATACATAGAATTGCAAAAGAAACTGGTTATATAGAAATAGTTATATTTTTTTTAAAATTCATAGACTTCAAGTAAAGAACGCTATAGCTAAAAGGATATACTATTATCCTCCTAACCTAATAGTAATAAATAACTCAAATTTAAGTTTTAGGAAGTATTTTCCTCTCAGTAAATCTGTAAATTAGCTAGTACAAATTCCCATTTTAAAAATGAATAAACTGAGCATCAGATTGGTGAAGGACTTGCCGGGTTCATCTAGCAGTAAGTACTGGAACTGGGACTCAAAAAAAGTCCAAATCTTTTTCTTTCCATTATTACTAGAAAAGACCCAGTTGGTTGAAAGAAGCGAGGGATAAGGATTTGGAAAGGGTCTCTGACTACTTTTCCTTGCTCATTTTTCAATCCCTTGAAATCTTTGATTTTTGATCTTATGACTTGGCTGCAGCTGCTGACACCTAAGGTGACTCTTGAATCATGTAACTTCTTAAATCAGTGGCTTTTTCTCTGTCTTTATCTTATTTGACTTCTCAGAAGCTTGTACCATTGTTAATCACCTGCTCCTGCTGAGTACTTCTCTCTTCCTTTGGCTTCTGGGATACCTTCCTTCTCAGTAAGTGTCCTTTGCTATGATATCATCCATCTCTTACCCTTATGTGTAGCTTATGTTCAGAGTTATTGAAGTAAAATATATGTATAATAAATATTTCCTGATTTTAGTTTTTTGGGGAGAGAAGGATAAAGTTTACAAAGGAAGAGTAAAGCTGAATTTTGAACTTGTATTTCAAAGGTCACAGAACTGGAAATCGAAGAGAGCTGGATTCTAGGCTTTGTTATGCTGTTGGGTGACCTTAGACAAATTACCACCTCACTTTGAGCCTTGGTTTTCTTTCTAAAATATGCAGATGGACCAGATAATCTTCAAGGGTTTTTTCAGATACACTATTGCTTGTTGTTTTCACAAGGCCTTTAGATAAATCTTTTTTAGTTGCTTACACTGGTACATATCTAGAAAACCCCCAACCCTAATGAATAAAGAAAGACTGAAAGAATAAGGAAGGTTGGTTCTAGAGAAATTTTAGGGGCTATAGTCACTGTCTTCAAATATCTGAAGGGATGATATTGGGAAGAAGGAGCACATTTGTTCTGTATAGTCCCAGAGACTGTATGTTCTAAGATTAAGAATGTTTTTGTTCAGTAGTTCAGCCAAATCTGAATCTTTGTGACCTTGTGCTCCTTATTATGCCAGTACTGGCCATAGTGTTTTCTTGGCAAGGATACCGGAGTGATTTGCCATTTCCTTTCCCAGAGGCAAATAGGATAAGTGACTTGGACAGAATGGGGCAAGATTTGAACTCAAATCTTCCTGACTTCAGAGCCAGTGCTATATTCACTGAAGCATCTAGCTGTTTCAAGATTAGGAATACTCTTCTACTTCTGACTTATTAATGAGGCAGTCTTGGGCAATTTCAAATTGTTTAACCTTTCTGTGAGCTCCAGTTTCTTTACCTGTAAAATGTAATCCCTGTAGAACTTGCCTTATAGAGTTGTCTTGAAGTTTGAATAAAATAACTTTCATATACCTCTTTCTAAACTTTAAAGCTCACTACAAATGAAATTTATCACTATTGTTATTATAATTACTATTACTGTTGTTGTTATATGCTTCCTTAGAACTTTTCCCTGCTATTCTTATTTAATAATTAAGTTCCAAAGATGCAGATTTTTACTCTTAAGAAACAGAAAACCATTTAATTTTAGCATGCATTTATTAAGCACTTACTGTGTACATGATTGTACAGTATTTAACACAATATGTTTATGATATAATGCCATATAAATATTGGTGGTTATGATTATATTATCATTTTCACAGATGTGCTAGATAGTAAAGACAAAAAATAGTCCCCTCTATTTAACCTTTATTGGGAAGATATAAAGTGCATAGATAAATATATGCAAAGTAAGTTTTAGGAGGACAAGAGAACACATAACCACTGGAATCAGAAGAGTTAGAGATCTGTGTAAAGACACATTCTCAAAAAAAAAAAAAAAAAAAAAAAAAAAGACACATTCTCCTCGCTAAGCCTTAGAGATGGGTAGGAATTGTAAGAATGGGGATAGAAATGGAAGGGAAAAGCATCCCAGGCATGGAGGTAGGGCTTGCATGTGTAGCTTGTGAGGCATCAAGTAGTATTAGGAACTTATGTATACCCCATAATTGAAGGTATTCAAGCAGGTGCTATAGTTGAAATTAATGTAAATTGAGATAACAAAGTGTTGAGCACATTCAATTTCTTGGTCAGGTTAGTACTAATCAATAAAAAGGGTTTTTAACTCCTCATAAGCCAGAAAACCCAGAAGTGGGTTTTGTAGGACTTTGTTTAGGGAAAGTAGATAAAAATAGAACAGTACATAGGCAGAATATAGGGTTGTCACCTGATTTCTGTTGTTAGAAAGGATGAGCTGATTGGTTGTGTCCACCTGTATCCTCACAAGGACACATAACAGTACAGAGATATAAAGTTTTGATATAAAGATAGAACAGTGATTTACAGGAAGACTAAACTTAGAGATTTCTGAACTTAACTCAGAGATAAAGAAACATGACAGTTGGCAGTTTGCAAAATGTCAGTGATTAGTATAGAATAAAATTAATTACAGAGTGGAATCAATTTGATTTTGTAAATCCCCCTCTTTGATTTATCTGAGACAGTCTCCTATGAATCATTTATTCTTACACTAATTCTGTAATTTTTATATTTTTTAACATAGTAAATGTTAGCAGTGTGTATTGCCATAAGCTTTTCTGTGGCCAGTCTGGACCAGGCTTTAACAAAGATGGCTAACAAACCATTTCCCTGTATCCAAAGAGCCAACTATTTCACCATAGATCATTTGGGAGTGGTAGTTGTGTTTTTGCTATAAAACATTGGATCTTAGTAAGGTTGTCACAATTTTTCCTGCCTGGTTATTCATGACTCCAAGCCTTTCCCTGAATTGCTGTAAAAATATCTAAAATTGTATAATTTTGTAAAGCTGTTTGAGCTACAAAACCTACATCAGTCTAGGAGGAGATAGATTTAATTTGTGGCTTGAGTCAACTTCTCAGTTTTAAGTGAGAGTTTCAAACTACTTGGAGGACTCATCAAGGGCAAATCGGAGAAAGGAGATTTCTATGTCACCAGGATAACCAATAAAATTCAGCAAACATAAATACCATGAAATAAAAAGCCAAAGTAGTACAATAATGATGATCAATATTAACTAACATCAAGTGTCCTTATATCTCATTCCCAATGTCCACTTAGCACATTTCATTTCATCTTGAACCTCCAATTTCCTAAGTAGTCATCTGTTTCTTGGAAACATCTACTCTTGGACATTCTGGAATAGGCCTTGTTCTCAGTGTAGTTCTGAAGGGGATTTCTTCTAAATAGATTTGCATCTCTTGTTCCAAGTTATTTTCAGAGATTTCTAGGTAATTTTGACAGTAACAAGACTGAAAACAATTTAGTACAATTAACTATTAATAATAGAACTATAAAAACAACATCAAATTTAGAATCCATAATTCAGAAAATTTCAGTTGTTACAAGCCATTTGCTATTTTTGTCTTTACATATCACTTCATTGTTATTGATAGGCTAAAAAAAGAATTTCTAAAAGAATTTGAGTTCTTGATTTGTAAAATGGGCCCTTCTGTTTATTTTTAATTAAATTTTTAAAATTTATATTCCTTCTGTCTCAAAATTATCCAATACTTAAACTAAGAAAATAACTTCACCCTTTTTACAATTATCAGTGTAATCTTACATGAGAATCCTTAATTCAGTTTTAAAAATGGATTATGCCGTTAGAAATACTTGGAAGCAAATGGTATACATTTAAATATTCTAGTTTTTAGAGGAAATGATCCTGTTGTTTTCTCAGTTTACTACTCCATTTAAATAGAAAACTTTTACATCTGTGTCTTATAAAATTTTTTTCATCTTTTCCCCTTAAGAGAATGTTGCCCCTATATCATGACTAGTAGGGAAGGGGTGCTAAACACAAGTACTCAGTTGCTTTGGATAGATTGAAAACAGGTCTTTTATATTTGTATCCTATAACCGTAGTACAGAAGTGCTGGATTATTGCAGAAACAAAATTCATTATGTTAAAAAAATTACTACTAAAGTTTTTCAGAGCCATGATCATTTTAATGCCAAATGGTAAATACTTTTCATATCCAGGCCCAGGAATAACCAGGAAACATCCTGTTCAAAAAGGAAATAATTCCCAGTGAGGAAATTGAGCCAAGAGAATCTTACCTTCAGCTATACCAAAGTTAACTTTTAGATTTCATTTACTTTGAGCAACTTGTGTTATTTCCTTTCAATGGAGGATTTTTTGATTTAATGCTCATTCAGACATTTATATCTGAATTCGGAACTCAGAATATTATCAAGTTATAATTTCAAGAGATTATTACCCCATATAGCAAGTTTCAGTATTCATAGCTTAGGGTCAGACAGTTATATTATTTCTCTCATATTGTTGCAATAATAGTAAGCAATAAAAAAGTGTATTAGATTAAAAAAAAACTACTGAACATCTCTTTTTAATTTACATACAAGCTGGTATAAAAATCAGTCATTAAAAATTAAGAATATGATTATATTCTGGAATTCTACAGAGATAGTGAATATATAAGCCAAAGTTAACTATAATCATATGAAAAAAATGTCTAAATCACTACTGAGTAGAGAAATTAAATTGCTTTGAATCACCTTATTGTGGAAAAGAGCCAAATCTATGACAGTTGGTCATCACATAATCTTGTTACTGTATACAGTGTTCTCTTGTTCTGCTCACTCCACTCAGCATCAGTTTATGTAAGTCTTTATAGGACTTTCTGAAATTACCTTGCTCATCGTTTCTTACAGAACAGTGATATTCTATCACATTAATATACCGTAATTCATTCAGCCATTCTCCAACTGATGGACATCCACTCAATTTCCAGTTTCTTACCACTACAAAAAGGGCTGCTATAAACATTTGTGCACATGTGGGTTCTTTTCCCTTTTTTATGATCTTTTTGGGATACAGGCCCAATAGTGACACTGCTTAGTATGCATAGTTTGATAGCTCTTTGGGCATAGTTCCAAATTGCTCTTCAGAATAATTGGATTGGTTCACAACTCCACCAACAATGTATTATTATTCCAGTTTTTCCCTATCTCCTCCAACATTCATCAATTTTTCCTGTCATCTTAGCCTATCTGAAAGGGATCAAGTGTTATCTCAGAATTATCTTAATTTGCATTTCTCTAATCAATAGTGATTTAGAACATTTTTTTCATATGACTAAAAATGGTTTTAATTTCTTTGTCTGGAAAATTGTCTGTTCATATCCTTTACTTACTGATTATTTTAGAATTTTACAGCATTTAGTAAATTCTTTCATATTTAAAATCTTATCCAAGCAGAAGGTCCCAAGAGCTTGGCAAATTTACAAATAAGGGGATTTTACAAGGTTCTCTTCTTTTCTCCCCTTTTCTCACAAAGTAATTATTTCTCCCTCTTAAGATAACAAATATTTCATATGTTTCATAATTCTAATAATAATTTAACAGAATGCATATCAAAAGTGCCTAAATTTTCCAACAATACAATTTCATCATTCTTTACTAGCATCTTTTATACAATGATTCACAACATAAGAAAATTTATAAACACAATAATAACAAACACAATATTATATATTTAAAACCTGAAACAAAACTTATTGCCAGTTAAATGACATTAGTTCAGTTGAATGCTTTGCCAAATTATCTTACATAGAAAATCATTTTATCTCTTCTAGCAGTTTATACTCAACACATTTAAAATACAATATAAAGATAACCAGTATAAAATAACAATAATTAACATTTACATAGTGCTTACCACATGCCAGGCACCATGTTAAGCCTTGCATAATCATATCATTTTGATCTCTATAATAACCTTTGGAGATAGGTTATCCTTCCCCTTACCAAACAGAGAACTGAGATAAAGAGGTGAGATAACTTGACTAAGGTCATACAGCTAACAAATTTCTCAAACTAAGGTTTTTCTGAGCCATGATCATTTCAATGCCAAATAGTAAACTTTTTTTCTCCAAGGGAGACTCGGGGCTCAGGCTGAAGAACAATCAAGACACAAATCAGTTTTATCCCTTTAGGAAAGTCATTCATTGCCAAATAATCTCAGGAAATGTGAAACACTAAAACATACAAGCTAAGTTCCAGCTTCTCCAACAGGGTAGGGGCTTTATTATGGCTTGGATAATTTTTTTGAGACCAAAGAGGAGTCTGACCTCCAGGGCAGCCTCTCACAAAGAAGTCTCTGGTGAAATATCATCAGAGTGCTTTTCAGGATTTCATTAGAGACTATCCACAGGGCTGGTTGTTCCCTCTCAACACCTGGCTAGCTCGCCAGTTGCAAAAATGGAAATGAAGGTAAATTGGGGCAACAAAGTTCTGAGCATGTTCAATTTATTGATAAGTTCAGCAACTACAATAAAAGGGGTCTTTAGTTCCCCAGCAAGCCAAAAGATCTTGAGGAGGAGAGGTTTAATGATTTCTTGTAGTTTATGGAAAGTGGATAAAAATAGAATAGCATATAGGCAGGTAGTAGGATTGTCATTTGATCTCTTTTGGTAGAAGGGAAGAGATTTTCTTTGTTGTTGCTAAGGAAAGCTGATTGATTCTGTCCACTTGTATCCTTACAAGAATAACTAGTAGTACAGAAATCACAGATCTCCTTGACATAAAGAGAGGAAGGACAGTGATTTACAAGAACTTTTGAACTTAACTATGAGACAAAGAAACATGACTTAAGAAGTTACACAAAATGTCAGTGATTTTTACAAAATGTAATCAATTTTATTTTCTCACAGGAGTTGGTTAATTGTCAGGGACATTGCAGAAATGACTCTTGCATTAAGTAGGAGTTTAGATTATGTTAATGATAGTAAAACTCTCATTTCTAAAATGCTTTAAAATTTATCAAAGATAATACAAGTATTACGTTCATTCCATTTTGTAGGCAAGAAAACAGACTCAGAAAGATAAGTCAACTTACCCACAGTTCTATAGATCTTAGGTAGTTTCTAGTCTCTAGAATATCAAGGCCGAAGGAATTTCACTACTTCCTTAAAATAGGAATCCCTTTTTAAAGCTTTTCAACATTTTTATTTGTTTGTTTGTTTGTTTTCCCGTTAGCTACCTTATGCTATTTTTTGTGGTTTTGCTTAAAGAGCTTCAGTGATAAGAAACCTAGTACTTACCATTGTATCTTATTCTACTAAATTCTTCCTGGATTATAAACCTTCTAAAATCTGGCTCCATTCTACCTACCTAAACTTTTCCCCCCTGCCCCTTAACACATATCTTCTATGTAGTGTTGCCAGAATGTTTTTTTTTTTTTTTAAATTTTTATTAATTTTATAATTATAATTTTTTTTGACAGTACGTACATATGCATGGGTAATTTTTTTTACAACATTATCCCTTGTACTCACTTCTGTTCTGAATTTTCCCCTCCTTCTCTCTACCTCCGCCCCTAGATGACAGGCAATCCCATACATGTTAAATGAGTTATAGTATATCCTAGATACAATATATGCGTGCAAAACCGAATTTCTTATTGCATAGTAAGAATTGGATTCAGAAGGTAAAAGTAACCTGGGAAGAAAGACAATAGTGCATACAGTTTACACTCAATTCCCATTGTTCCTTCTCTGGGTGTAGCTGATTCTGTCCATCATTGATCAACTAGAACTGAATTAGATCTTCTCTATGTTGAAGATATCCACTTCAATCAGAATATATCTTCATACAGTATCGTTGTTGCCGTGTATAATGATGATCTGGTTCTGCTCATTTCACTCAGCATCAGTTCATGTAAGTCTCTTCAATCCTCTCTGTATTCATCCTGCTGGTCATTTCTTTTTTTTTTTCTTTTTGGAAATTTTTTTTTTTATTAATTTTATAATTATAACATTTTTTGACAGTACATATACATGGGTAATTTTTTAGAACATTATTCCTTGTATTCCCTTGTGTTCTGAATTTTCCCCTCCTTCCCTCCACCCCCTCTCCTAGATGGCAGGCATTCCCATACATATTAAATATGTTATAGTATATCCTAGATACAATATATATGTGCAGAACCAAATTTTGTTGTTGTTGTTGCAAAGGAAGAATTGGATTCGGAAGGTAAAAATAACCTGGGAAGAAAAACAAAAAATGCAAATAGTTTACACTCATTTCCCAGTGTTCCTTCTCTGGGTGTAGCCGATTCTGTCCATTATTGATCAATTGGAACTGGATTAGATCTTATTGTTGAAGATAACCACTTCCATCAGAATATATCCTCACTACAGTATTGTTGTTGAAGTGTATAATGATTTCCTTGTTCTGCTTATTTTACTCAGCATAAGTTGATTTAAGTCTCTCCAAGCCTCTCTGTATTCATCCTGTTGGTCATTTCTTACAGAACAATAATATTCCATAACATTCATATACCATAATTTACCCAACCATTCTCCAATTGATAGGCATCCATTCATTTTCCAGTTTCTAGCCACTACAAAAAGGGCTGCCACAAACATTTTGGCACATACAGGTCCCTGTCCTTTCTTTAGTATTTCCTTGGGATATAAGCCTAGTAGTGTGCTGCCAGAATGTTAAAACTGGAGGGATACTCAAAGAAGAACATGTCTGACGAGTAATAATCCAGTCTTTGTTTCAATCAGCATCCTTCCTTACTCCAAGCAGGACAGGCAACCAGAGTAAAGAGATAGAGACTGGAGATAGAATATCATCTATGAAAAATAACAAATAGTCCAGTTTGGTTGGACCCCTGTGTTTGAAGGGGAGCAATGTATAGTAAACCTGGTAAGGTAGGTTAAGTTATGAAGGACTTTAAATGTCAAACAGAATCTGAGCATATATCTGGTCAGCAGTAGGGAACTACTGGCTAGGGAATGACATGGTCAGACCTATGCATTGGAAAGGGAGATCTCAGCAGCTTTGCAAATGGACAAGTCAGTATGGGTAGAGACTTAAATCAAGAAAAAAAAAAATAGAACATATTGTTGCAGTAATCCAGGCAAGAGAGTATGAGGAACTCTATGGGTATGATGGCTAGTTGAATGGCATGAGGAGATAGATTTGAGAGATATGGAGGTGAAATCTCTAGAATGGTTGGATCAATTCATAACTTTACCAGCAAACATTAGTGTTCCAATCTTCCCATGTCCCTTTAATATTTATCATTATTCTTGTTATCTTCACCAGTCTGATAGGTATGGGATAGTACCTCAAGTTATTTTAATTTGAATTTCTCTAATTAGTATTGATTTAGAGCTCTTTTCATATGACTATAGATGGCTTTAATTTCATCTGAAAATGTTTATTCCTATCCTTTCACCCTTTGTCCCTTGAGGAATGACATATATTTGATTCAGTTTTCTGTATATTTTAGAAATGAGATCTGGCTATAAAAATTGTTTCCTAACTTTCTGCTTCCCTTCTAATCTTGACTGCATTGGTTTTGTTTGTGCAAAATCTTTTTAATTGTAATCAAAATGATCTATTTTGCATTTCATAATATTCTTTATTTCTTGTTTGATCATAAATTCCTCTCTCCTCTAAAGATGTGAGAAGTAAACTATCCCTTGTTCTCCTTTTTAGCTCACCCTTTATGTCTAAATCATGTACCCATTTTGACCTTATTTTGGTATAGAGTATGAGACATAGTTCTCTGTCAAGTTTTCTGATATTATTTTCCAGTATTCCCAACAATTTTTATCAAATAATGAGTTCTTATCCCAGAAACTGAAGTCTTTGGGTTCAAACAGTATATTCTTGTAGTCATTGATTATTCCCGTAGTTAATATAACCTAACCTATTCCACTGATCCACCTCTCTTATTTCTTAGTCAGCACCAGATGTTTTTGATGACTGCTACTTAAAGTCTGGTACTAGCAGGCTTTCATCCTTTGCATTTTTTTTTTCCAATTAATTTCCTTGATATTCTTGATGTTTTTCTTCTTTTTTCTAGTTCTATAAAATAATTTTTTTTGGCAGTTTGGTATGGTATTCAATAAATAGACTAGGTGGAATTGCCATTTTTTTTATATTAGCTTGGCCTACCCATGAGTAATTGATATTTTCCCACTTATTTAGATCTGACATTTATTTGTGTGAAAAGTGTTTCATAATTGTGTTCCTGGATTCATCTTGGTTGCCTTGGCAGATACACTCATTAGCCATTCTTTAATGAGCAGCTTCTACTTTTATTTCCAGTTCTTTGCTACCACAAAAAGTGATGTCATAAATACTTTGGTGAGTGTGATGCCTTTGTTTTTGTGTTTGACCTCTTTAGGACATATTTTAGCAGAGGAATTTTTGGGTCACTGATTATAAACATTTTAGTCTTTTTCTTTCATGTAACGTGCTCTCCTGTCAGTTACCATTACTAGTCTGCCGTAGGCCCAACAGAGTACCTTTGGCCACTGTCCTTTGCAGTGTGATCTCTACCCAGCTTGCCTCCTCTGAGGCCTTCAAAGGTCTCTGGCCACGATCTCTTGAATCTATAGTTTAATAACCGGTAGTGCGCTCAAGAACAGCCACGTGTAATCTTAAAAGCCTTTATTATACCTACTCACATAATGCCCTGACTGATGCCCTGACTTGCTGGTTTCTGAGTCAGAAGACCCACGTGTTCACTACCAAAATCCTTACCTCTTTTGGCTATCCATCTCTGCTTGGCCACCCAGGCTAGAGAGCCAGGGTGAAGAGCGCCAGGTTAAAGAGAGCGACTGCTGCCTGCAGTGGCCTTATAAAGGGCTTGTGAGGTCACACACACAGCCAATCAGCGAGAGAGTCACCCATTACGAAGTTATCTCAATGTGGCCAAGATCCCACCCAAGGGCAGTCCTAATAGCCACAGAAATTACTTCTGGGCCTCAATCTTCCCGATGCACTGTGTCCACCCATTTAAAGGGCTCTTACACTTTCAAGTTCAAATTGCTTTCCAGAATGGTTGTACCGATTCACAGCTTCACCAGAAACCATGACTTAGTGTGTCTACTTTTCTGCAATACAGGCTAGTTCCCTGTCATCTTTGCCAAATGACTAGGTGTGAGATCAAACCTTTGAATTATTTTGATTTACATTTCTATTATTATCAGAACTGGAGCATTTATTCTCATGCATGTTGTTCTTTTGAGAAAAATATTTTCATATCCCTTGAATATTTGCCTATTGGGGAATGAACTTTTGGTCTTTCTGTTAATTGTCTATTTTGGATAATGTATGTTATTGATGAAATTCCCTGTAAAAGATTTTTGCCCTCTTGATGGCTTCCCTACTTATCCTGATTGTATTCATTTTGCTCAAGTGAAAATGTCTTTCAGTTCCATGTTATTTGTATTATCTTTCCCAATTACATCTATCCCTTCTTTAGTTAAGAATTCACTTCTTATCCATAGTTATGAAAGATGCATGGATTTGTTTCCTAATTTTCATGATAAAAACTTTAATAGACCTGATATCCATCTAGAATTCATTGTGGCATATGGCAAAAAGTGTAGTTTTAAATCTAATTTCTTTCATATGGCTTTTATATTCAATTCATAATTTAAAAGCAAGTCTGACTATGTCATTCTCCAGCTCAAGAAACTTCAGTGATTCCTCATTTTCTCTAGAGGCAAATTGTAATGTTCTTTGTTTTGGTTTTCTTGGAGATCTTTGGACCAGCCTTCCTTTCAGTTCAGTAATCATCACAAGTGCAGTAATTCTCTGCTTTCTTTAGTCCTTTGCTCTTTCTCAGTTTGCTGAAAATACATAGAAGCAAGCACAATTTATGATCTAGTGAAATTAAAAAGTACTTAATGTGGTATATATTAGGCATGCCATTTTAGTACCGGTAAGACTTAAAGGAGAACCAGCCTGTTAGAGAGCTGGTCTTGCAATCAGGTTCAAAGCTACCTTTGATATACTTTAGCTTTGGCATCCTGGTCAAAGCACGTAACGTTTCTGTTGCCAAGAAAATGCTGGGGTACATTGGTAGGAGAAGTTCTTCACCAGACTGTCTACACAGATGAAATCATAGTTCCAGTCAAAACAAAACCAAAATATTTTAAAAATTCAGCCATGTTGGTAGACATAGTTGAGTTGATCTAGAACCACCGTCATGCAATTTTTAGTGGGCCTATATACAAAGTCTTTCTGGATTCTTAGGACTGATCAGTGCTCACACTTATAACTAGAAAAATGGAATTGAAGTTCTAGTCTACTTTGCCAACCAATGGCCAATTTGAAAAAAAACTGTAAATATTAAATAATCTACTCTTCTGGGTGTGAAGTCAAGATGATGAAGTAAAGCACTCAATCAAGCTCTCCCATCATTCTTCTCCAAAAATACCAAAACATTAATTGTAATAGTTTAAACTGTATGTTAGAGTGGCAAGATTAACAAAAGATTAGAAAAAGACATTCTTCCAGCGTAAGGCAACACAGAAACAAAAAACAAAACAAAACAAAACAAAAAAAAATCTGTGACACAGTGGAGGAGACTGACCTAGAGTTCACATGGATAAAACAATAGTGGTGAGAGTAGGTGGTGGTGACAAAAGCAGCATCAACTGAATTCAGGAGGTCTCAAGCTAGAGACAGAAAAGAGTCCTGACAACTGGTAAGAGATACCCTTTGAAAATCCTAGATCCCCTCCATGCGACAGAGAGGAACTGAGTCATGGACTTTAGTGGAGGATTACAGGAAAATCACAGAAAATGTAACCAGTGGAAGGAAATTGTTTATTTCCTATTGTAGTTATTACCCCTTTTCTGTTTTGCTATTTCTTTTCTCTTTCAACTGAACTCACTTCGTAAAAGATCATATATCCTTTTTTTTTTTCTTTATCTGTAATGCTTATAATACAGAGCATGAGTCTTGACCAACGAGCTCCCGCCCAGCCCATTTGTTCCTATGCCCTCTTCTTGTACTGATTGACAGTAGCAAACATTCTTGTGCCCCAGCAAGTTAAGTGGAATGAAGTGGGCAGGAAAGATGTACCCAACTCCCTGTACTAAGTAAACTCTAATTTGGGTCACAGTTTTAATTTGATTCTCTGTGGGGCATTTCAGTTATCAGACAGCCTTCGAGAAGGCAATGGTCCCCTGAAATAAAGATTTCAGATAACCTAAGCTGACCTGTTTAAAGGGCTTACCTGCCGTCTTCAGTCCTTTCTCATATCGAAGACATACATGTGATTTAACTTTGGCAGCTTTGTGGAGTTGTGTGAAGAACATAGGATAAGTTGGAAGGACTGAGTTCATATCCAAGTTCTGCTACCCCCCTCTTGGTCTCATCTTCTTGGTCTCATCTTCAGAATTATAGGGTTGTACCAGATAGACCTGAGGCTGTTTCTTTGTCATAATCTGTGTACTTGTGAGTCTTTTTCTCAGGAATACTGGTTTGTTTGTTTGTTTGTTTTTTCGAACATTCTGTTAATTTGTAGTACTTTAATACCATCCTATTAATAGCACCTGAAGACATGCATTTTTACCCCAAGATTCAAGGACAAGCAAACTGATAAACTGAACTTAGGTGTTTTACTTGTCTGTCAGTTCTCATTGTTAGTGTATCAGCTTCTAGCACTATATCATAGTTTATGTGTATACCCTCTTCCCCCTTTGAAATGAACTATTTACTTTCTGCATACTAGGAGAGAACTGATAACCAAGAATGTTTGAATTGTGTGGAAAACATAATTAGACCCTGAGTGAGGGCATGTCTATTCATAGCTTTGTAGATTTTATGAAATTCATTTTTGTTCCTCAAGAGTCCTTTGTTTCTTCTTTTTTGGGTCTTTGTACTTTCTAATAAGAGATTGCTGGGAAGTAGGTCACTGGATGCAGGAGATGTTACTCTTTTGAACATATTTGGTAACTTCTGAATGTTACTTCTTTATTGAACTAATCTGTTAAATTGGGATTTTTAAAGATGTGTACATTTTAATTATTTGCAATGTTTTATTCTCAACTTGTTACTCTTCAGTAAATTCATTCAAATACATGGGGTAAAAACAATCCTGTAAAGAAATCATAAAGTACAAATCATTTACTTTTTTTAAAATGTTAACTCCTTCCCCCCCTCGCCTAGCAAAACCTACTGTTTATTCCCCCCCCCTTTTTTTTTGTAGTTTTAGTTTGATGTTTTTATTTTAGTCATAGCATAGATGTTCTTATTTTTCTTCACTTTGTTATTTCATATAAGTCTTTTCTTTATTTATTTGTATTCTTCATATTTGCCATCTCTGACTCATTACTGAATTATATTAATATGTTATGATTCAATCTCATTATTTGCTATTGCAACAGCAGCTGCTAACTTTGTACATTTAGGTCTTTTGTTTCTTACCATTAAAAAAATTAAATTATTCTTTCATCTTACAGCCCCCTACCCCATTAAAAAACAAAACAAAACTCATACACCGAAAAGTAAAACTTCCATAACAAGCTTGGCATAATACAGCAAAGTGAATTCCCATATTGAGAAATCCATAAATATATGTATCTTTCTGAAATTGAAGTCCATTATCTCTGGCAAGAATTGGGTGGCATGCTTTATAACTTCAGTTCTCTGGACTGCTAGTTCATCTTTGCATTTAATTAAAATTCTAAAGTCTTTCAAATTTGTTTTTTTTCTGTCATGTTGTCATTGTTCCAGTTCAGTTCAGTTCACTTTGTATCAGTTCATAGAGTTCTTCTAAGTTTTCTCTTAAAACTCTCCATGCCATCACTCCTTAAAATTTTCTTCCTCTTAATAGTTTTCAAGATTTTAATAGTTATAGTAATGGAATCAAAAGTATACATTTTTTTGTAGTCTATAAAAACATGGGTATTTATTGTTTCCCTCCTCCCCCTTTCATTTCAGAGCTTGGCTATGACCCATATAACCCTGACCTTCCGAAGCCTTCAGTTGGAACTGAACATGGCTCCCTGGGGGATGTTCCAGAACCCAGCTCTGGCATTTTGGAGCTAGAGTTAGTCAACCAGGCCATTGAGGCTGTCCGGAATGAAGTGGAACGAGAGGAAAAGAAATATAAGGAGCTGCTAGAGACAACCAAGGAATATGGCACCACAGAGACCTCACTTGTTTCACAAAGCCCCACTGGAGCTGGAGTGCCCAACCCAGACTCCTTTGCCACATCCTTAGAATATAATCCAGGTAGCTACAATCTATTAAATAATAACACAGACTATAACCCTACCCCCTTGGCTGCTGCTAATAAATGTAACAAGTATACTTTGGATTCTTTGGAGAAATCCAAGGCTAAAGGTAACTCTCTGGAATATGTTCCAAAGTCTGTGATCCAACCCAAAAAATATAACCGTGCTGTTCCCAACAGTAAATATGTGATTGACAATTCTAAGCCATCCACAGATTTGGAATATGACCCTCTTTCAAATTACTCAGCCAGGCTTTTAAATAAGGGCAGTCCGAAAGACCAGAGGGGGATCAAAAGGAGAAGGGACTCAAACCAAGATGAGTCCTATACTCCTTCGCTCAAGAAGCATTGCGATGTTTTTAGCAATTATGAAACAGATGCCAGATTTTCTGACTCAGAAGATGAGGACCCCAGCTCAGAGAACCAGCCAAATCCTGCCAGCCCCACAAAAGCTAGAACTAGTTCAGAGAGTCAGTCCAGCAGTGGGTCCTCCCCTGCTAAGGGAAAGCCTCTGGAACCTGAGGAAAGTAGTTTGAGGGAGACGAAGGAGATTGCTGTGCAATACGACATGGGGGATATCCAACGGCGGCAGAGTCCTATTGGAAAACCTCCATCAGAGAAAAGTGGAAAAGGAAACAAACACTCTTCAGAAGGGAGGGAGAAAGTGGCAGTTGGGGACCTAAAGTGTAAAGGCAGCCTGAAGGATCACAGAGTCCAGAAAAGAAAATCACATGACCAAAAGAGCTCAGGCCATCAAGAAGTGGAGAGTCTGAGAGAAAAAAGTAAATCGTCCGAGAAAGACAAAGGGAAGAATAAAGACAAAGCAAAAGGAAAATTAGGGGAGAAAAATCACAGAGAGAAGAAACTTTCTAAGGTCAAAAGTGATGGACACATAAGTAAAATGGATAAGTCCAAGTTAGAAAAGCAAGAGGTGACCAGGAAGGAGAAGTTATCTGCTATGTCAGTGGCCAGCTCAGGGAAAAGGAAGAATGATGACCTTGGTAAGAGACCGAGCATAGGGAAGCTGGGGAACCATAAGAAGGAGGCCAAGCTGAAGCCAGCAGATCCTCCCAATGGGAAAAACATGTCCACTAGCAATAAGCTAAAAGACAAGAAAGGCAGCAAAACCTCTTCGGGTAGGCTGAAAGACAAGAAGTCCCTTTCTCTAGATGAAAGCAGTTCCCAGGGGTCCCCAAAGCCTAAGAAGAGGACGTTGAGCCATATTGATCTCTTTGGAGATGAGAGTGGGGATGAAGGGGAAGGGACATCCCCAGTTCTTCCTACCACTCTCCCAAGTCTAAGCTCAGACTCAGACTCAGACTCAGATGATGGAAGCTGTAGCCTCCCGAATGAGAGTAAGGGACCAAAGCTCCTCCGGGGTGCCCAGATCTCTACCTCTTCATCCTCATCTTCTGAGGCCTCCGATGACATCGACTACTCTGTCCTGGAGAAGGAATTGGATTACGATTCAGACCCCATGGAAGAATGTCTTCGGATTTTTAATGAGTCTACAGATGTGAAGACTGAAGACAAAGGGAGGCTCAACAAACAGGTAGCCATCATTTTGCTTTTAGCTGTAGGAATTGCATTGTACACTCAGCGATTTGTTCCCTTGACAGATAGTTTTTGGAAGCAAAGATTTGAAATTGGTAGTTAGGCTAGCCAGATGGATCAGTCATTACTTTGTTCTTTTAGAACATAGAAAATCCCCTTGGTTTCCAACTGGGGAAACTGAGGCCCAGAGTAGGAAAGGACTTACCAGAGCCGCACAGGGAGTTAGTGGCATCTAGGATCATTGCTTCATGACTCCAGTCACTATGCCTCTGCTTTTTCTACTTTGACTCACTGAGAAGTCTGATTTTTTTTGGGGGGGGAAAGTGGTCTAGCTATCCTTTGAATCATTCTCCTCATCCCTATTCTCACTTAGTTCCTCCCACTGGAACCAAGTAGAAGGGAGTCTGCTTGTATTCTCCATGCATTTACATGGTATACAGTAGAAAGAGCCCTGGGTTTGGGAGTCAGGAGACTTGTATTTAGAGTCTGGCTTTAGCATTTGCTATGCAAATCACTTATCCTTTTTTAGCCTCTGTCTCTGTAAAATAGGATAATAATCTTTTTACTACCAACATCATAGAGAAAGAAAAAGTGTCCCTTTAAAGCATTTTAGAAATTTAAGATTTTGTTAGAATGTTATTATAAGATGCATTTACTGATTTCTTCTTATGTAAGAAGCCCTGTGCTGGGATATTAAGACTCTGGTGGTTAAGAAGACATAGTCCCTGCCCTGTAGGAATATAGCCATATTTGAGGAAATGCAGGAAATAGGTAACTGTGCTAGGAAAAATGCAGTTAAATATCAGAGTAGAATAGACACAGGCTTATGGAGGGCAGGAACAAGTGAGATCAATTTGGCCACTAAAGGTCAGGGAATGTTGTGGGGAGGAGATAAGAAACTTGAGCTTTGTACCTGAAGGATAATGAGGATTAGGGGAGAAAAGAGGGAAGGGGTATTTAAGTTGGGAAAAGCAGAGGGAGGGGAGAGGCTAGCAATGGGATCAAAAGAAAGAATGAAATATTTAGCCAATAAGCATATGCTATGTTATTGTACTTAGCTAGGCTGGCCAGCATGGGATGCACAAAAAAAGTTTTTAAGACTGAGTCCCTTTTCTCTTGGAGTGAACTAGAGGAAAAAAAGACATGCATAAATTTTTAAAAGGATCACTAATATTAGACAGCTTCTAAAATGTCATATGTTCTTTAAGTATTCTAATACATAAATATTCAGAAGTCACAGCAGCAGATGGGAGAAATAATTTTCAAATTATTTCAAGCAAGTTTTAGCAGCCTGGAAGAGTAGAACCCTAGCTCACTGTGAACCCATAGGAAAATTATTTTGACCTTTCTGTGTCTTATTTCCTTTATTCAATAAAATAGGGATCTTACACCTTCCTGAACTACCTCACTGGATAATTGTGAAGAAATGGCTTCATAAACCTTAAGTCTGTGTGATCTAATTCATATATATGTAAACTTTATTAGATAATGGTAGACCAGAGGGGCCAGGACCAAGGCAATATTAACTTGAAGGTGGATGAAATGAAGCTGAGGGCCAGGGGCTCCCTTCTCTAGTGCCAAATTATTCTTGTGGGACACACATAATTCCCACTGATTCAGGCCTGGTCTCTAAGCTAGCCTTTCATTGGCTGAGAGGATGTGCCAGAGTCTCTGGGGTCTGATGGGCTGGGGGTAGGGAAGAGATGGAAAGGAGTGATTGTGGAACTGGAGAGCTGCAGCTCCTAAAATGGGGAAGAAAAAAAAAAAGCTTTCTCCCTAAGGAGACTCACTAGAGCCAGGAAGCATCCAGAGACACGCACAGAAAATTCCCGCTCCTCTTCCCCTCCTCCCCTCCCCGGAGATGTATATTCCTGGAGCAAACAGCTCCTTCCTAAAGAAGCCACATGTGTAATGGAAAGAGCTCTGGGTTTAGAGGCTCAACAACTTGGAGTCACCCAGGTTGTTGATTTCAGGCCCCTCTTTTTGTAGAAGAGGTCTAATAACTTATCTAGAGTCATTTATAGCAGGGTGAAATCCTGACCCCACAGCACTCTACACTGCACCACATCAAAAGACCTGGGTTAATATCTCTGTTGTGGTGGTTAAATCTGTTCTGATCTCGGCAAAATCTTTTGATCTTTTTGACCTTGTAAAATGAAGGGGTTGGACTATGTGGTCTCTATGGGTTATTCTTCAAAAGTTGTAGAGTGTTGTTTAAAAACTACTTAAGCTAATCTATTGATCCCATTTGATGAATGGAGAAATTGAGGCTTTGAGGGATGTGACTTATCTGGGTCACTATGGAGGACAAGTTTGATGTTCTTTTTTCCATTTCTTCTCTAGCTAATTTGTGTTGATTCAATACCATTGTCTTAAAGTTTCATTATCCCTCTGCTTAAGTTTTCAAATTTCAAAACAAAATACTTATTAAGTAAACAATTAGTCTGTACCTGGCACTTTGCTGAAAATTCAAAGACAAAATGAAACCGTCTTCTTGCCCTCAAAGAGCAAACTTTCTGATGGAGAAAACAAACATGTTTGTAGGTATAAAACACATGTAAGCACATATAAAATAGACTCAAGATAACCTTGAATACATTAGCAGCTCAAGGTATTAAAAAAAGCTCAATGCTGGAAGCTGACTCTTAAAATCAGACATTTGAAAAATAGAGGTAGGGAGGGAGAATGCATGGTAAGAATGGGGCACAGACAGTGCAAGGCTTGAGGACTTGCAATCAAATGTCATTTGTAAGAGCAAATAGATCAATATGCATGGAGGTTGTAGCAGGGGGAGAAATGTGTAAGAAGGCTAGAGAGGAAAAGAAGGTAGAATTGTGAAGAGCCTTAAGTTGCAAATAACAATTTATAGGGAAATTTTATATTTTAAATGTTTCCATCAAAAAAAAAAAAGATAGAACCAGTCAACAAACTGGCTATGCAACTTATTAAAAAAAGAAAGAAAGAAAACTAGAGAAAAAAATGTTATTTAAATTCTCATGTAACAAAATAGAAATCCTGAAAATCAAAAGAGAGATGAATAAAATTAAAATTAAAAAATTATCAAATTAATAAATAAAAGTGGAGCTAGTGTTATGGAGGGAAAGTCATAAAATAATTATATATATATATATAATAACATTAGTTAATTTGATAAAAAGGAAAAGAAGAAAACCAAATTTATCAGTATCAAAACTGAAAAGGGTGAACACACAATCAATGAATATGAAATTAGTGCAATTTTTAGGAACTATTTTTCCCATTTATCAAATTTATCAATAAAATTGGTAATTTAAAAAAAGGAATATTTATAGAAATGCAAATTGTCCAGATTAAGAGCAGAGATAAAATACAAAAATAACTATTTGAAGGATAATTAATTCTAATATTTTAAAAACTATTTGAAATACTAAAGAATTGTCTGAATACAGACTGAAGCATTCTATTTTTTTACTTTAAATTTTTTTATTCAAGTCGTCTTGTACAAAATAGAAAAGTTTTTGCCTAATTGTACATGTATAACTGTTTACCATCTTAGGGAAGGGAATTTAAAACTTAAAATAGTTTCAAAAATTTGCTTCTACTATGTAATTGGAGAAAAATAAAATAAAATATTCTATTAAAAATAGCTAATGAAGTACTATCAAATTCCTTGTGTGACACAAATATAATTTGATGCCTAAACCAGGAAGACCAAAAACAGAGAAAGACAAAAAGAGACCAATTTCCTTGATGAATATTGATATAAAAAATTTTATGGGAGAGTTAATTTCATTTACATTCACAGTTATGATTACTAACTCTCTTTCCCTTCATCCTATTTTTCCCAAGTTACACTGCTCTCTCTCCTTATACCCTTTCCCTCCTCACCAGTGTTTACTTCTGACCCCTACCTCTCTCAATATACCTCCTTTTTTTTTTTCAATTACCCCCCCTTTTCTTATTCATTTCCCTTCTACTTCTCTTCCTTGTATTAGCCTTCTCTTTCCCTTTTTCCTTTTCTCTCTTACTTTCTTACAGTGAGACAAATATTTATACCAAACTAATATATATGTTATTCCCTTTTTGAGCCAAATCTAATGAGATTAAGGTCAGTGTTCATCCTCTTTTCTTCTTTTCCTCAACTGTAATAGGTCTTTTTTGCCTCTTCATGTGATGTAATTTAACTCTATTTTACCTTCCCTTTCCTCTTCTCCCAGTACAATCACCTTAATTTTTTTTATATGATCACATTAAAATTGATTAAAACTATGTCCTCTAAGTATGACTCTTCTTACTGCCCTGATATAGTTTTCAAGAGTTATACCTATCATCTTCTGTAAACATTTTAACTTTGAAAAATCATAGTTTTTTCCCCTTCCTTTTTTACATGCCTTTGCTTCTCTTAAGGCTTATATTGAAGATCAAATTTAGTTCTAGTTGTTACAAAAAAAAGAGTAAAAATCCCCTATTTCATTGAATGTCTTATTTTTCCCCCCTGAACGATAATGCTTAGTTTTATAGGGTAGTTAATTTTTGGTTGAAGTTTAAGCTCATTTGAATTATGGAATATCATATTTCAGGCCCTTTGATCTTTTAAAGTGGAAACTGCTACATCCTTTGGTAATCCTGATTGTGTCTTTTTGATATTTGAATTTTTTCTTTCTGGCTGCTTGGCAGTATTTTCTCCTTGACTTTATAATTCTGAAATTTTGTCACAATATTCCTTGGAGTTTTTCATTTTGGGGTCTTTTTCAGAAGATGATCATTGGATTTTTTTCAATGACTATTTAACCTTCTGATTCCAGGATATCAGGGCAGTTTTCCTTGGTGATTTCTTGAAAGATGTTGCCAGGCTATTTCTTTCTGACTTTTAGGTAATCCAAAAATTCTTAGATTGTCTTTCCTGGATCTAGTTTTCAGGTCACTTGTTTTTCCTATGAGGTATTTTACATTTTTTCCTATTTTTAAAAAAATTATTGGTTTTGTTTGATTAATTTTAATACCTCATTGAGTCATTTATTTTCATTTGCACAATTGTAATTTTTAGTGAATTATTTTCTTCAGTTAGCTTTTTAACCTCTTTTTGTATTTGATCAATTGTTCTTTTAAAGGAGTTGTTTTATTCAGTGGAATTTTTTTTTTCCATTTCACTAATTGTATTTTTCTAGGAGTTGTTTTCTTTTTCCATTTTGCCAAATTTATTTTTTTAACAAGATGTTTTCTTCAGTATATTTTCTCCCATTTACTCAAATTTATTTTTTAAGAACTTGTTTTCTTCAGTAATTTCTGTGTTTTCTTTTCCAAGCTGTTGGTTCCTATCCCCAAATTATTATACTTTTTGTGCATAGAACTCATTTCTTTCCCCCATTTTTCTTCTGTTGTTCTTCTGATCTTTTTTTAAAAAGTTTATTTTCAAAACATATAATTTTCAACATTCACCCTTGCAAAAACCTTGTGTTCCAAATTGTTTTCTCTCTTTTCCCTCCCCTAGATGGTATGTAATCTAAAAAATGTTAAACATATGCAATTTTCACAATTATCATGCTTCACAAGAAAAATCAGATTAGAAAGAGAAAAAATAACAAAACAAAATGCAAGCAAAGAACAAAAAAAAGAGTGAAAATAGTATGTTGTGATCCATACTCAGTTCCCATAGTCCTCTCTGAGTGCAGATGGTTCTTTTCATCACAAGTCCATTGGAACTGGCCAGAATCATTAAGATCCTTTTTGAATGCTTCTAAGAGAGCTTTTTGAGCTGGAGACCAGTTATGTCCCCCTTTGAGGCTTCACTTAAAGACATTTTGCCTTTGCTGTCTTCTGGTTTTGTGTTCTGGTCTTCACTGTCTTCATAGTAGCTTTCTATTGTCAGAGATCTTTTTGCTTTTTTGCTCATTTAAAAAATTTGAGCTCTGCTCCTAGGGCACAGGAATATTTTTCTAAGTTCTTTTGGAAGGGGACAGGCACTTCTCACTGACTGCTCTGGGCTGGATCTGGCTGTACTGTAGGTTTGCCCACTGTATTGGGTGGATCTGGCCAAGCTTCACCTGTTAATGATGGGCTTTAGAGGCTCAAAATTTGCCGCCTTTGGTTGCATTGGAGGTCTCACAGCTGATCCTCTGACCTTCCCAAACCAGGATAGAGTAAGCAAGGCTACAATATTTTGGCTAAGAGCCTCCCCCTAGATTCCAGTGCTAGGCCTCCCTGCCTGGGCCTTTCTGTGCTGTGTTTATGGTGGGCTGTGTACCCCTTGCCCAATGAGACAGACCTTTCCTGAAGTCCTTCCAGGATATCTTAAGCTGGAATATTATTATACTTTGGATATTTATGGGTTCTAACACTCAAATCCATTCAGATTCTTGATCTAGCATTTATTTTGAGGGGAGCTAGGGAGAGCTTAGGCAATGTCCTGTCCACTCTTTGCCATTTTGACTTCAACTTGGAATTTACTTATTTATTTGTTTGTTTGTTTGTTTTTGCTGAGGCAATTGGGGTAAGTGACTTACCCAGGGTCATAGCCAGGAAGTGTTAAGTGTCTGAAGTCAGATTTGAACTCAGGTCCTCCTAACTTCAGGGCTGGTGCTCTATCCACTGTGCCACCTAGCTGCCCCTAAAATTTATTTAAAAAAAAAAAAAAATATATATATATTGTATTTTCCTCTAATTACATGTAAAAACAATTTTTAACATTCATTTTTAAATTTTGAGTCCTAAATTCCCTCCCTTCTGTTCCTCTCATTGAAGAAGTCAGAAAATCTGATGAAAGTTATAAATGTGTAGTTATGCAGAACATTTCCATATTAGTCATATTATTAAAGAAAATACAGGGCACTCCCCCTTCTGTGCCCCAAATCCCCTACAAAACAACAAAACCCCAACAAAAAACAAAGCCATGAAAAATAAAGCAAAAAAAAAGTTTTGATCTGCATTCAGACTCCATTAGTTCTTTCTTAGGAGGTAGCTAGTAGTTTTTATAGGTTCTTCAGAATTGTCTTGATCATTGTATTCCTAAAAGTAACTAAGTCATTCCCAGTTGATCCTGTCAGGATATTGTTGTTACCGTGTATAATGTTCTCCTGGTTCTACTCATTTCACTTTTTATTAGTTCATATAAATCTTAACAGGTTTTTCTGAGCTGCTTTTCATTCCTTCTAGTATAATGTTATTCCATTACAATCATATACCATGATTTGTTCACACATTTCCCAATTTGATGAGGATCCCCTCGATTTCCCATTCTTTGCTGCCACTAAAGAGTTGCTATAAATATTTGTATCTTTTTCCTTTTTAATTTTTTGCCTCTTTGAGAGTGGTATTGTGGTGATATTGCTGGGTCAAAGGGGATGCATGTATTTTATATCCTTTTGGACATATTTCATATGGTTCTCCAGAATGGATGAATCAGTTCATAGCTCCACTAACTTGTGCATCAGTGTCTCAATTTTCACATATCCCCTCCAACATTTGTAATTTTTCTTTTCTGCCATATTAGCTAGTTATAATGGAATTTTTTATGTGGTGGGGTGGTTTAGTGGAAAGACCTTTGCATTGAAGTGGGAAAAGGCAGGGGAGTCACTTAGAAGGCTATTTTATAGTGGTTTAGGTGAGAAGTGAAGAGGATCTGCACTAAGATTGTGTCTGTAAATTCAAACAAAAAAGGAAGATTTGTTGTGGCAATAGAAATAAGATTTGGTAGCTTATTGGATTTGTGGAGTAAGTAAGGGTGAAGAGTAGAGGAAGACACTGAGATTGCAAAACTGGTGCCTGGAAGCATGGTGGTGCCCATGACAGTAATGGGAAGTTTGGAAGAGGGGTGAATCTGGGGGGAAGAGGGAGAAAGAGTTCTGTTTTGTTAAGTATTAGTTTGAAATTGCCTAATAGGCAGTTTGTGGTATGAGAATGGAATTAAGGAGAGAGTTGAAGATTGGATATTTAGATCTTGGGGAATCATCTGCATAAAAGGAGAAGCTAAAAATGATAACTTACATAGAAATGATTATTAAATACATAGTGGGAAGGGAAAGGAACAAGCTTTTATCAAGTGCCTACTGTGTGCCATTCACTGTGCTATTATCTCATTTGATTCTCATGACTCTGGGAGGAAGGTGCTATTTTTTTTTGGGGGGGATAGAGATTTTTTAAATAATAGCTTTTAAAAAAAATTTCAAAATACATGTAAAGAGGGGCACCTAGGTGGTACAGTGGATAGAGCACCAGTCTTGAAGTCATGAGGACCTGAGTTCAAATATGATCTCAGGCATTTAACACTTCCTAGCTGTATGACTCTGGGCAAGTCACTTAACCCCAATTGCCTCAGGAAAAAAAAAAAAAACATATAAAGATAGTTTTCAACATTCACCCTTGCAAAATATGCTTTCCATATTTTTCACCTTCCCTTTCCACTTCTTCCCTCCTCTAGATAGCAAGTAATCTAATATAGATTAAACATATACAGTTCTTCTAAACATGTTTCCACATTCATCATGTTACACAAGAAAAATCAGATCAAAAAAGGAAAAAAAAATGAGAGAAAAAAACAAGCAAGCAAGCAACAAAAAAGATGAAAATGCATTGATCCACAGTCGCCATAATTCTCTCTCTGAATGCGGATAGCTCTTTCCAAGTCTATTGGAATTGCCTTGAATCATTGTTAGAAGAGCCACGCCCATCACAGTTGATCATCACTTAATCTTGTTGTTACTGTGTATACTGTTCTCTTGGTTCTGCTCACTTCACTTAGCAGCAGTTCATGTAATTCTTCCAGATTTTTCAGAAATCAGGCTGCTGATCATTTCTTATAGAACAATAATATTCCATAACATTGATATACCATAACTTATTCAGCCCTTCCCCAACTGATGGGTATCCACTCAATTTCCATTTACTTGCCACTGCAGAAAAGGCTGCTACAAACATTTTTACACGTTAATCCTTTTCCCTTTTTTTAATGATCTCTTTGGAATACAGAGCTAATAGAGATATTGCTGGATCAAAGATACTACTGGACATAGCCTGATAGCTCTTTGGGCATAGTTGCAAAGTGCTTTCCAACATGGTTGGATCAGTTCATAACTCTACCAACAATGTATTAGTAATTCAGCTTTCCTACATCCTCTCCAACATTTAGCTTCTTTTCTTGTCATCTTAACCAATCTGAGGGGTATATAGTGGTAGCTCAGAATTATCTTAATTTGTATTCTCTAACAATAGTGATTGAGAGCATTTTTTAATGACTAAAAATGGCTATAATTTCTTCATCTGAAAATTGTTCATATCCTTTGATTATTTGTCAATTGGGAAATGATTTGTATTCTTATAAATTTGAGTCAGTTCTCTATGTATTTTAAAAATGAAGGCTTTATCAGAAAACTGGCTGAAAGAATTGTTTCCTAGCTTCTTGCTTCCCTCGTAATCTTGGCTGCATTGATTTTGTTTGTACAAAACTTGTAAATTTAATATAATTAAATTACTCATTTTATATTTCATAATGTTCTCTTAATTCTTTTTTGGGCATAATTTCTTCCCTTTCCCACAGATCTGAGAAGTAGACCATCCCTCATTTTCCTAGTTTGCTTGTAGTATTACCCTTTCTGTGTAAATCATGAACCCATTTCGATCATATCTTGGTATAGAGTGTTAGGTGTTGGTCAGTACCTAGTTTCTGCCATGCTATTTTCCAGTTTTCTCAGCAATTTTTGTTAAATAATAAGCTAGAGTCTTTGGATTTATCAAACATTAGATTACTATAGTCATTGTGATGAGGGCAAAATGATGAGACTCTAAGGCTGAGATGGGTCAGTGCTTCCTTTCTGACTGTCGGATTATCTCTCTCCCTCCTCCTTCCTCCAAAGTACCAAGGCCGGGTACCAAGGAATGAATTCGCTTTCTCAATAATATGATAAAACAAAATCTTTATTGATTAGGAAAGGGATAGGCAGGCAATTGACCTCCAGGGAGAAAGGCCAAACTGCCTGAAAGGGGCTGCCTCAGCAAAGTCGTGGGGCACAAGGCAGAGAAAAGCCTAATGCAAGGAATAGAATTTTGAAAGTTCATTTTATACACAAAAAGGATCATAAAACAAAGTTTGTATTTGCAAAAGAATTTTCTGCTTCCTTCGGATAAAGAGATGTTTGTATATCAAAAAATTTCCTGAGGAAGCTTGTAAATCCTTTTGAAGTTTGCATAAGACAGGAATTTCTCTTAAGGATGTTAAATTCTATTAATCATTTGTGCCTCAGGTTACCTCCTTTGACCTCTTCTAAGACAGGTGTTTCTCTGTTAATTATTTGCATGCTGGGCTGTCTCTTTTGACCTTTTCATTTCAGTATGGTGAGCTCCACTGATTCATTATTTCTTAACCAGACCATATGGTTTTGATGACTGCTGCTTTAAATATAGTTTTAGGTCTATATAGCTAGGTCACCTTTTTTGCATTTTTCCCCCCCATTAATTCCATTGAAATTCTTGATCTTTTGTTTTTTCAGTTGAATTTTTTTATTATTTTTCCTAGCTCTATAAAGTAATTTCTTGGTAGATTGATTGGTATGGCACTGGATAAGTAGATTAAGTAGAATTGTCATTTCTTTTATATTAACTCAGCCTTTCCATGAGCTTTGTTCCAGTTGTTTATAACTAACTTTATTTGTGTGAAAAGTGTTTTGTAATTGTGTTCATATAGTAACTGGCTTTGCCTTGGCAGGTAGATTCCCAAATATTGTATATTACCTAGTTATTTTAAGTTAGATTTCTCTTTCTATCTCTTGATATTAGGTTTTATTGATAGCATAGAAATGTTGATGATTTATGTAGGTTTTTATTATAATCTGTAATTTGCTTAAGTTATTAATTGGTTTTAGTATTTTTCAGTTGATCTTCTAGGATTTTCTAAGAATGCCATTATATCTTCTGCAAAGAGTGATAATTTTGTTTCCTCATTACCTACTCTTAATTCCTTCGATTTCTTTTTCTTCTCTTTTAGCTAAAGCTAACATTTCTAGTCCAATATTGAATATTAGTGGTGATAATGGGCAACCTTGTTTCACACCCTGATATCACTAGGAATGCTTCTAGTTTCCTCATTACTTTCCTCATTGCTTTCTAGCTTCTTCATTACATATAATGCTTGCTAGTTAGATAGATGCTACTTACCATTTTAAAAAAAAGCAAAAACAACTTAATTTATTCCTATGCACTCTAGAGTATTTTTAATTGCAATGAGTGTTGTATTTTATCAAGTGCTTTTCCTGCATTTATTGATATAATTACACTATTTCTGTTAGGTTTTTTTTTATTGACATGGTCAATTAAGCTGATAATTTCCCTGATTTTGAAGGAGCCCTGAATTCCTGATATAAATCCCACTTGGTCATATTATATTATCCTGGTGAAAAGTTGCTGTACTCTCTTTACTAATACTTTATTTAAGATTTTTGCATCAGTATTCAATAGGGACATTGGCCATAATTTTATTTTTCTGTTTTGGCTCTTCCTGGTTTAGGTATCAGTATTATATCTGAGTTCATAAAAGGAATTTGGTAGAACTCCTTCTCTTATTTTTCCAAATAGTTTATATAGTATTGGAATTAATTGTTCCTTAAATGTTTGGTAGAATTCCCTTGTAAATCCAGGTGCTATTTTTCAGTTGGGGAAATTGAGAAGAAATTTAAGCCTGGGGGTCACGCAACTAGTAAGTGTTTGAGATAGGATTTGAATTCAGGACTTCCTGAATTCAGGAATAGCATAGGCCTAGAACCCTATCCACTGGGCTACAAGCTGTCTTAAAGAACAGTAGTCCTGTTCTTTGAAACAGTTTGAGGAGTTAGTCTCATCTTTTGAATAAGAATACTAAAGTTCAGAGAAACAAAGGTGTCTTTGCCTTGGTTCTGATATTAAGTGGAAAGGCCTTATATGTCTACCTTGTCTTGCTGTGTTCCAAGGTCTTGGAAACAATCACAGAAAGGGGGATGAAGAGGGATTATAGAAGTCATCTAGTTCACTTATTTCATTTTACAGAGAGAGAAATATAGGCCTGGGGAAGTAAAATGATGTTCCTAAGGTCATTCACTGAATAAGTATCAGAGGTAATTTTCTGGCCTTTTGATTTAAGTTTCTAGGCTTCTCCTCCCCTCCCCCCCCCCCCCCCCCCCCCCCCCCCCCGCCCTTGTTACCATGGTTTAGTGGAAGGAATTGCAAACTTAGAAGCAGGAAAGACATAGGTTTGAATTCTTGATACTTAAGAGTTGTTTGATTGAGCAATCTTTCACTAGGCAGTTTTGGGGAAAGTCAGATGTAGCTCTCTATAACCTCCTAGGGAAGGAAGCTTCCTGATTTTTTTTTTCTATTTCATTATCACTTGTGATCATTTTAACTTAATTTCTCCAGTAGTGCTGGTGGGCAGAGTCCCACAACTCCAGGGACAGCCCCATTGCAGGGTATTGTAGGCCAGAGATACACAGGTATCCTTTGCTTGGTGTCACAGATGCCTACTGAAAATATTTGTGACTGGGGAATTCCATTGTAATTTCTGGTTCTGAGAGGGAATGAGACTTAAGTTGAAGAAGCTAGTGAGTTTTTTTTTTTTTTTTTCAAATATGCATTTAAAAGAAAAAGAAACAGAAATCTCAGTATCACAAGCTTCTCGTTCTGATTGACTTCCCTTAGTTTATTCACATTGAGAAATTTAGGCAGGTTGTGACTTTCACAATTAGTGAGACAACAACACAATGCAAGAAGCAGCATATTGCCAAAGTCCTTTAAGGCGACTTGAAAAGTTGAACATTAGACTAGAATTGGTCCTAGCTTGGAATGCTATATATATATTTTCCCACATTTTCAAAATTTGACATATGTAATGTTCACACCTGGGAATCTCTCCCCATTGCCTCTACTTTTTTGGGGGGGGTCAAATCCATCATTTTTTTTATGATCAGGAAATTTTTATTTCTTCTATTTGTTTTTTTTTTTTTAGTTTTTATTTACTAGATATATTCATGGGTAATTTTACAACATTGACAATTGCCAAACCTTTTGTTCCAATTTTTCCCCTCCTTCCCCCACCCCCGTCCCAGATGGCAGGTTGACCAATACATGTTAAATATGTTAAAGTATAAATTAAATTAAATATAATATATGTATACATGTCCAAACAGTTGTTTTGCTGTACAAAAAGAATCAGACTTTGAAATAGTGTACAATTAACCTGTGAAGGAAATAAAAAATGCAGGCGGACAATAGAGGGATTGGGAGTTCTATGTAGTGGTTCATAGTCATCTCCCAGAGTTCCTTCGCTGGGTATAGCTGGTTCAATTCATTACTGCTCTATTGGAACTGATTTGGTTCATCTTATTGTTGAAAATGGCCACATGCATCAGAATTGGTCATCATATAGTATTGTTGTTGAAGTATACAACGATCTCCTGGTCCTGCTCATTTCACTCAGCATCAGTTAATGTAAGTCTCTCCAGGCCTTTCTGAAATCATCCGATTGGTCATTTCTTACAGAACAATAATATTCCATAATATTTCTATACCACAATTTATTCAGCCATTCTCCAATTGATGGGCATCCACTTAGTTTCCAGTTTCTGGCCACTACAAAGAGGGCTGCTACAAACATCTTGGCACATACAGGTCCCTTTCCCTCCTTTAAGATCTCTTTGGAATATAATCCCAATAGAGACACTGTTGGGTCAAAGGGTATGCACAGTTTGATAACTTTTTGAGCATAGTTCCAAATTGCTCTCCAGAATGGCTGGATGCATTCACAACTCCACCAACAATGTGTCAGTGTCCCAGTTTTCCCACATCCCTTCCAACATTCAGCATTATCTTTTCCTCTCATCCTAGCCAATCTGAGATGTGTGTAGTGGTATCTCAGAGTTGTCTTAACTTGCATTTCTCTGATTAATAATGGCTTGGAACATCTTTTCATATGGCTAGAAATAGTTTCCATTTCTTCATCCATACTAATTTCCAATTTTCCCAGCAGTTTTTGTCAAATAGTGAATTCTTATCCCAAAAGCTGGGGTCTTTGAGTTTGTTAAATACTAGATTATTAAAGTAATTGATTATTTTGTCCTGTGAACCTAACCTATTTCACTAATCAACTAGTCTATTTCTTAGCCAATACCAAATGGTTTTGGTGACCTCTGCTTTATAATATAGTTTTAGATCTGGTACAGCTAAACTACCTTTGCTTGATTTCCCCCCCCCCCCCAATTAATTCACTTGAATGTCTTGACCTTTTGTCCTTCCAGATGAATTTTTTGTTATTTTTTCTAGGTCATTAAAATAGTTTTTTTTCGGAGTCTGATTTGTATAGCATTAAATAAATAGATTCATTTAGGTAGTATTGTCATCTTTATTATATTTGCTCGACCTATCCAAGAGCACTTAATATTTTTCCATTTAGTTAGATCTGACTTTAGTTGTGTGGAAAATGTTTTATAGTTTTGCTCATATGCCTTGGCAGATAGATTCCCAAATATTTTATACTATTGGCAGTTACTTTAAATAGAATTTCTCTTTTGACACATAATTTCTAATCTCAGTTCTGACATCCTGGGTTTTAAGATTCCTGTTCTAATGTCCTACTGTATATTCTAAGGGCCCTAACCTCTGACATTCTATGGTAGCATAGTAGATACGAGTACAGAACTTGTTCAGAGATGGCTTAGACCTATTCTAGCTGGGTGACATCTTAACCTCAATTTATTTATAAAAATGAGGATAACACCTGTCAAGGCCTGTGATTTTATTGGCATAGGGAACTTAGGGCTGAGGAAATTACCAATGAAGGTCTTTATCTTCTTTTCAACTTACATTTTTAGAGTTGCCAAGAGCACTGAGAGTCTGACTTCCCTGAAGTTCTATAGACAGTGTGAGAGGCAGGATTTGAAACCACAGCAATTCTTGGCTTCAGCACCAGCTCTTTATTCACTATGAATGATACTTTACCCCTCTGTCTCTTTCCCGCTCCCCTCAGCACTTGTAACACACACACACTTTCTTATATATAAAATCTTAATAACACATGCAAATACTATATACCATTTGTAGCTATATAAGGAGATATTAAAATTATATTGTTTTCAGTCTTGTTTAGTTCTTTGTGACCCCATCTGGGGTTTTCTTGGCATAGACACTAGAATGGTTTGCCATTTTTTTCTTCAACTCCATTTTTTTTAACTATCTTATTTTCAAAATTTTCAAAACATTCTTGTGTTTCAAATTTTTCTCCCTCCCTCCACCATCTCCTCTAGACACTAAGCCATTTAATATGTGTTAAACATATGCAATTACATATTCCACATTTAACATGCTGTACAAGAAAAATCAGAATAAAAAAATGAGAACGAAAAAATCAAACAATAAAAAAAAAAAAAGTGAAAATGCTATATTGTGATCCATACTCAGTTCTCATAGTCCTCTCTGGGTGTAGATGGCTAACATCACAAGTCTATTGTAATTGGCCTAAATCACCTCACTGTTGAAAAGAGCCATGTTAGGGGTAGCTAGGTGGCACAGTGGATAGAGCACCAGCCTTGAATTCAGGAGGACCTGAGGTCTCAGACACGTAACACTTCCTAGCTGTGTGACCCTGGTCAAGTCACTTAACTCCAGCCTCAGGGGCGGGGAAAAAAAAAAAGAGAGAGAGAGAGAGAAGAGCCATGTTGATTAGAACTAATCATCCTATAGTCTTGCTGTTGCTGTGAACATTGTTCTCCTGGTTCTACTAATTTCACTTAACATCAGTTCATGTAAGTCTTTCTGAAATCATTTTGCTGATCATTTCTTACAGAACAATAATATTCCATAATATTTGTATACCGTAACTTATTCAGCCATTCTCCAACTGATGAGCATTCACTCAGTTTCCAGTTTCTTGCCACTACAAAAACATTTTTGCCACAAATATTTTTGCACATGTGAGTCCCTTTCCCTCCTTTAATATCTTTTTGGGATACATGCCCAGTAGAGACACTGCTGGATCAAAGGGTATGCATAATTTGATAGCCCTTTGATAGCCAAATTGCTCCCCAGAATAGTTGGATTAGTTCATAACTCCACCAACAATGAATTAGTATTCCAGTTTTTTTACTTCCCCTTTAACATTTATCATCTTTTCCTGTTATCTTAGCCAATTTGAGAGGAGGAAAGAGATACCTCAAAGTTCAACTCATTTTACAGATAAAGAAACCGAACAGAATTAAAATGACTTGTCCAGGTCCACACAGTAAGTGTTTGAAGCTAGATTTGAATTCAGAAAGTTGTTTTCTTGACTCTAGACCCTGCACTATTATCTACAGTGCCACCTAACTGCCTGTGTATTATCACTATCTCATGTAAGCAAAAATTTTGTAACAAATATGGTTAGCTAAGCAAAATCAATCAGTTCCTGTACTGTCTATATCCAAAAAATGTTTTATTCTGTAATTTGTCTGGAGCAGTGGGTACAGTTTAATTTTATAGTTCTCTGGAATCATGTTTAGTTATTGTGTTGATTAGAGTTAAAAATTTTTAGATTAAATCTTTTTTTTTTTTTTTCAATTATCAAGGACAGTTTATCACATTGATTATTAATAATTACAGTCATTTTCAACTTTTACTTTTTATTACTTTGTCTTGCTTTACTTTCTTTTCTTTTTTTCCTTGAATTTTTCTAATGAGTTATTTTCCAGTAATTTCCTAATTTCAGATTGAAATTTCAGCTTACATTGGTGTCCTTTATCTCTTCCTTATATTCTTCCAAATTTCTCCTCCCCAGATTCTCCCTGGCTTTTTTCTCCCACCAATCTCTTTAAATCAACTTTATAGTTTCTTTCTTATGAGGCTTATTCTTTTTCTACAACTTTCTCCCAAAGAAGCTGGTAGTAGGAAAGAGAAAGAGAAGAGAATAAGCATTTATGTAATGTTTGCTGTATGCCAGATGGTATGCCAACTAGAAGGTATGCAAACATCTCATAATATTTGATCCTCACAACAACTTTGTAAGGCAGATCTTGCCATGATCCTCATCTGTGTCCTGTTATGGTCCCTGTCTTACAGTTGAAGAAATGGAGGCAGGCAGAAGTAAAGTGACCTGTCCGGATTCAATAATTAGTGTCTGAATTAGTGTCATCTCTTTTTCTGATTCCTCTGTGCCTCTAGTTACCTGAGTGGTTCTTAAAAGCAGGATCCTAGTCTTCAATTGTTTTTGTTAGAAGTTCCTGTGACTAACTGACTTGGAATACTTTGGTCTGGTTAGCATCTTCTTTCTAGAGCCTTTCCACCTGTTTAGCGTCTTTCTTTCTTTTTTTTTTTTTACTCTTGTTGACCTCACCTGGTTAACACCTTGAAAGGTAGGTAACTTTTTCTTCTCCTTTGCAACTGTGTTCTTGTCCTTCTGCCCAACTTCTTTGGTTTCCTAGTCCTACTTATATTTGTCTATTCTGGTCAGTCATTTAATCAAAAGAGGATTTATTAAGTGCTAGGCCCTGTACCAAGGGCTTAGGATATAGTGAAAAGCAGAATATATATCAGATGGTTGCTGTTTTGGGGAGGGGAGAGCTAAGGGAAAGAGGGAGAAAAATTTGGATCATGAAGTCTTAAAAAAATGTTGAGAACTACTTTTACATGTATTTGGAAAAATAAATACTATTGAGAAAAAACAAAGAAAGGCAGACATATTTTTCCTGACCTAAGGAGCTCACTTTCTAAAGGAGGAATACAATATATAAATAATGGTATACATGTGGGATACTTCCCTTTTGCTCTTTATTTCCCTTGTTTGTAAATTATGATATCCATATCCAGAGTTAATGGGGTTACTCTCCCTTCTCTTTTTCTATGTATGTGTACATATTTATGCATATACATATCTTGTTTGTGGCTAGTTATTTACATGTTGTCTCCCCCGTTAATAACATGCTTCTTAAGGGCAGGCATAGTGGTGTTTTTGCCTTTTTTGGTATCCCCAATTCTTAGCACTGTTCTTGGTACTGATAAATCAATTAATAAATGCATGTGTGGACTGATTGTTAGAATGGCATCGGTGTCTCGTTAGGGAGACCCTGTGAAAGGTCAGATTTGAGCTGAGCATTAAAGCTAGTGTGTATGTATGTGTGGGAGAATGGTGATGGAGAAAGCTAGTGATGTCTTCTAGGAGCAATAGAGGTAAGCCTGTGTTGTTCAAGTCTTTCTACCCAGTCTTCTCTTTCATTTTTCTCCTTTCTCCCTCTCAAATTTTCCCTACCTCAGAAATGTCCCCTTCTCCTGTTCCTCTGTATTATTTCATCCTGGGCCTTCTCTTTTTCTTCTAAACTCAGATCCTCCTGATTGCAGGGCTGCTTCTCTAACCACTGCGCCACCTAGCTGCCCTATGTGGAAGCTCTTTTTTGTAGTGGCAAGAAACTGGAAACTGAATGAAAGCCCATTAGTTGGAGAATGAATAAATTATTTTATATGAATGTAATAGAATATTATTCTTCTATAAGAAACGATCAGCAGGATGATTTCAGAAAGGCTTGGAGAAACTTATACAAACTGATGTTGAGTGAAATGAATAGAACTAAGAGAATATTGTACACAGCAACAAGAAGATTATATGATGATGAGTTCTGAAGGATGAGACTTTTTTTTAACAATGAGGTAGGTGATTCAGGCCAGTTCCAATGATCTTGTGATGGAAAGAGCCATCTGTACCCAGAGAGACTGTGGGAACTGAGTGTGGATCACAACATAGTATTTTCACCTTTTTTGCTGTTTGCTTACATTTTGCTTTCTTATTTTTTTTCCCCTTTTTGTACAGCACGGTAAATGTGGAAATATGTATAGAAGAATTGTACATGTTTAATCTATATTGGATTACTTGCTATCTAGGGGAGGAGGTGGAGGGAAAGGAGGGAAAACAATTTGGAACACAAGGTTTTGCAAGGGTGAGTGTTGAAAACTTACCTTTGCATGTATTTTGAAGATGAAAAGCTGTTACTAAAATTTTTTTAAAAAGAAAGGAATTTGGAAGGAAAGAGAAGGGAAAATATACATAGTAGCATTGGATAGTAAACAGATCAACATTTCTATGTCATTTTCATCTTGAGATCCCATAAAACAAAGGGGTGGTAATGTTACCTCATAAGGTAGTAAAATCACTGGTCTGGGTCTCAGAAGTCCTAAGTCCTAATTGTACTCTCCAGTGACTTCTATTCTCCTCCTATATAAAAATGAGGGTGTTCGATTCAGTGATCTCTCTTTAAGATACATTCCATTTCAGACTTTCAATATTCTGAGGGGCCTTGTAGCTCCATCATTCTGTTTTTTAAAAGATACTTGTAATACTGACAGTCTGTGTTCTGTTATATGGCCCTTTTCCAGCTCTGATAATAGTTCTAAGGTCTTTTCCAGCCCTATCCTGTGATAACTAGAATTGGGTTCTCCTAGGAAACTTGATCCTTTTTGTGTTCCAGCCATCCAAAGAAGAGAAGATTGAGGGAAAGTCAGAGGACAGTTTGACTACATTGTTTCCAGGCCAGAAGAGGAGGATTTCCCATCTCTCCAAGCAAGGAAATGTAAGGATCCTTTATCCCAAATTAGGCATGTCAGCCCTGGGGGCCAGGGGAAGGAAGGGAGGTAAGTGCACAGCAATAGAAGGGTATGGAAATATGTTCCTCTAGAAATTCCACTCTCTGTAAACAGTTTGACAGTTTCCCAGGGAGAAGGCAGCATAATGCTATGGCTGAGCATGTCAGCTATATCATTTCTTCTCTTCATTTATAATAATACTATTGCTATGTATTTATGATTAATGTTTAAAAAAAAAAAAAAAAGGAGCAAAACTAGATGAGTAAGCCCCTTCTCAATGTAGACACATTACACATTAATCAGCAAGCATATATTAAGTTTGTGCTATTTGCTGGGCATTGGGTAAAGCACCAAATAAAAGGAACTGAAATTCTGAGAAGTAGAAGAATTGGGATTTAGAGCCAGGTCGGCTTTAAATTTAAGCCATTTACCTCTCTCCCAAGTTATTTCCTCCCAAATCATTAGCATAACTTCAGTTAGGAGGAAATTGTATTTCAAGGGTACTGTACCGTTACATTATTTTTCTTCTTTCCCTGTCCATCTCTTGTTTTCCTTAGGTCAGAGCTCATCACTTCTAAACTTAATCATTCAATTACTGGGCAAGGATATACTAAGTGCCTACTAACTACTGATTAACAACAGTTTCTACTCTCAAAAGCTTTCAGTTGTGAATGACATCTTGATGAAAGAGAGAATTTTGTATATAAACTAAAGAAAATCTTTACTCTGTTCCCTTACCAGCTCTTTGAACGAGGGCAAATCAGTTCTCTGTGCTTCAGTTTCCTTAATTGTAGGAATAAGAAAAGAGGGCTGAATTTGGAGTCAGAGGAGTTGGGTTCAAATCCTGGACCTTTTATTCCTGTATGATCTTTAGCAACTTACTTTTCCTTTCTGGATCTGTTTCCTTGTCTGTAAAAAGGAGGACATTGCTCTAGTTCCACTCTTTAGCATCCCTTCCAACTCGACAGCCTAAAAGTAAATTCTGCCTACCTCTAGATTTTTAGTAAGATCATATGGAGATAATATATTTAACAGGTTGTGTAGGCCTGCCCAAGCTTGTGTGGTTCATCATTTAGATCAGGGGTCCTCAAACTACAGCCCTCGGGCCAGATGCAGCTCACTAAGGACCTTTATGTATCCTACCAGGTTATGGCAAATGGGCTGAGGGGCGGAGACAGAGTGTGAGTTTTTGTTTTTACTATATAGTCCGGCCCTCCAACAGTCTGAGGGACAGTGAACTGGCCCCCTATTTTAAAAATTTGAGGACCACTGGTTTAGATTTTGATGACTTAGAATGAGTGTATGTAGCAGTTGTTTTCTGTTTTGACCAAAAACTCTGGGGATCTTCCCTTGAAGATTGATATCTTTGTAATGATGAATTGGGTCATTTGTTTTGGTCTCAGTTCTTATTTAACTATTAGTCATTGAATGAGTATGGCTTCAGACAAAGACCTAGGAAAGACTTTAATTTAGAAAGGCCTAGGTCACCCAGTGCATGTTGAGCCATCATCATTTGCCCTGACTTTTGTGTTGCAACTGGAGGAGAGAGCTCCCATTCAAATCTAATTCATGGGTGGCTCTATAATCATCACACTTGTGATGTCACTGGTTCTCAAGTATTATTACTAGACTTTAAAATAAGGACATTCTTTTAATTGATGAAATCAAGCCCCTCCCCTATTTTAAAGTTGTCAATCTGCTGCTTGGGCCTGGCCTATAAATAAGCTACCTTGTAGTTGGAGTTTTTCTTTTGGGACTTTGACTGTTATTTGACACTTTTTCTGTTTTAACTCTTTTTCATCTGAGCCCTCTAAAATTTGCCCCGAACCAACATCTATTTTTTTTTTTTTATTTGGATTAAAAAGAAAAAATCTAAAGTAACTTGGAATTTAGCTGCTTTCTCTTTTTTTCCTCATAAACTTGAACTGTGCTCCAGCTTGTTTTTGTTTAGTAGGCCCCAATTTCTCATTCCCTGGAAATGGGGTATTTTTACTACCTCTCCCATGATTTTAGCTATCCTTATATGGTCACCTGGCTTCTAGACTGCTATAGATTGCCTGTCATGGGTTTGGTGCAGGGAGACAGGAGACTGTCACACTCTGGAACAATAGGATTCCCCACTGAATGTTATCTGATCCAACAGGCTGAAGTCCCAAGCAAGCCAGTCATTCGACCCTATCGCCCACCCACTGCTCAGGAGGCCTGCTACCGACGAACCCAGCTTGCCCAGAAACAGGCCTCAGACATTCTGGCAGGAAGACTGGCAGCCCAGAAGCATTCTGTGTCTCTGCCTGAGGAGAAGAGAAGAATTGCCCATGTGCCCAATCCCCGCATGGCCACAGCACTGGCAGCAGCAGCCAATTCAAGTAAGTCAGTAGTGAGTTCTATTTATCTTTTTGTTTCCCTAAGATGTACTGATATGGTTTGGGACAAGTGGATTGGTCCTCATTTTCTATGCTATCTCTGTCCCTAATTCACTATAACTCAGTACATGTCATTTTAATCATTTAGTATATGGTCAGTCTATAAACATTAACTACCTACTGAATGCTAGGCACTGTGCTAAGTGCTAGGGGTTCAAAGACTGTCAAAAATAGTCTTTGATGGTCTTTGCTCTCAAGTGGCTCACAGTCTAATGGAAGAAACAGTTTTGTATTAACAGGGTATTATGTGTTAAATTGCAGATCATCAATAGAGGGAAGCCATTAGTAGTAAGAGTAATTAGGAAAGGCTTCTTGTAGATGAGAGGACTTGAAAGGAAACAGGGAAAGATAGGTAGAAATGAGGAAGGAGAACATTTCAGACCAGGGGAGCAAACAGGGAAAATGCCCACAGGAAAGAGATGGAAGGCCTTGTTTGAGGAATAGTCAGGAGACTAGGATCACTGAGTTCTACAATATGTGTGAGATGTGAAATTGAAGGAGATTGCAAGAAGGCAGGTTATACAAGGGCTTTTTTTAACCAAGTTTAAAAATACACACACACACACACACACACACACACACACACACACACACACACACAATCTTCCAAATATTTTTCCTCCCTTTACCTCCTCCCTGACCCATCGAGAAGGCAAGAAACACTATATTCATTATACATATTAAATCATATAAAGCTTATTGACACATGTATCATGTTGTAAGTTGGGAAAAGCAAGAAAAATAAAGTTAAAAAAAATAAAAGTAAGGTATTATCCCTTGAATAAGGCATCTTAGCAGCAGAAGCTTCAAGGTAATTCACATATTTATTTTTGCTTTCCATTCTCTTTTCATTGTTGAAATGGTGAATGATTAGTTGCTGCATAATGTCCTTTCATTTCACTAGAAGCTAGATTACTAAAGTAATATTGTAGTGCTAACTGCATAAATCTTTTGGAGAAAAAACAAAATAGAGATATTTAAAGGAAATTTGAAGTTGAAGCATCTGCTTGCAGATTTGATTCAGAAGTCCTGTCATTTTCTGTCATGGACCTTTCCTAAAAAGCCCCCTTCTCAGGATGTTTTTTTAAATGCATAAATTAAAAACACATATAGCTACAAAGGAATCCAATTTAAAATTTTTTTTAAAAATCATGTTCACAGACTCACCAAACTCCTTTAGAGGATATCCATTAATATTGCTAGTCTTCAAAAACTGTTTGGCAGTGTAAGCTTGAAAAATAGCATTTACAACATGTATACCAAGTAAAATGGAGGAACAATGTTAAATTAATAAAATATATATTCTTAGGGGAAAAAAGTCTAAAAAAGGCTTCAACCTCAGATTACATTAATTCTCTCTGTAGAGATGGATAACATTTTTCATAATGAATCTTTTGGAATTGTCTTGAATCGTATTATTCAGAGTATTATTCAGATTATTCATCTTTACAATATTGCCATTACTGTGTACAATGTTCTTCTTTTCACTTTTCAGTTCGTATTGAGTCTTCCCAGGTTTTTCTGAAGCTGTATCCTTCTGTCATTCTCTATAGCATAATTGTATTCTGTTACAATCATATACTGCAACTTGTTCAGTCATTACACAAGGCTTAACACTGGAATATTTCTTTCTTTTTAAAGAAAACACCATTTAACTCAATCAGAAGTAAAGTATAAGCAAAGCTTAGGGAGATGCAAGATTCTGATTCTGTAAGAAGGCAGATAAAATTCACTTTTAGGCTATGTCCTGAAGGTTGTTTATGGGCCAGAGAGCTGATAGAGCCATGTTGATTAGTGAGAAAAACATGATCCTGGAGGGATAGGCTGAACACTTCCATCAATTGATGCTGAATCCATTGATGGTATACTTCAAGTTGAAGTCAAGCTCTCTCTAGCCAAAAATAGAGGTAGAAGAAAAATTTAGAAAAAAAATAAAAGTTATGAAAGAATCATGAAAAAAGCTCACAGCTTGGAAAAATAGGATTGGGCAAAAAAATCCACTACAGAAAACACCTTAAAAAGTAGTCTTAGCCTAATGAAAAAGGAGGCATAAAGGTAACTGAAGAAAATAATTTCTTAAAACTTAGAATTGAGGGGCAGCTACACAATGCAGTGGATAGATGCACCAACTCTGAAATCAGGAGAACTCGAGTTCAAATTTGGCCTCAAATACTTAACACTGCCTAGCTGTGTGACCCTGGGCAAAGTCACTTACCCCCCCAATTGCCTCAGGAAAAAAAAAATTAAAATTGAGCAAATGGAAGTTAATCATGCTATCAGAAATCAATCAAAATGTAAAGATGTAGAAAATAGAAGAAAATGTAAAATATCTGACTGGAAAAACAGCTGACCTGAAAAATAGATCTGGGAGAAATAATTTAAAGAATTAAGTTTACCTGAAAGCCATGACTAAAAAAAAGAACAGTATATTTCAAGAAATTATCAAAAGAAAACTGCATGGGATATCCTGGAATCAGAGGTAAAATACTCATTAAAAGATTCTACTAATCATCTTCTGAAAGAAATCCCAAAGTAAAAACTCTAAGTAATATTGTTGTAACCAAATTTCAAAATCATCAGGTTAAGGAGAAAATACTGCAAAACAGTCAGAAAGAAGCAATTCAGATATCAAGGAGCCACAATCAAGATTGTGATTAAGAGGGATCTAGCAGTTTCTAAATTTAGCCCCTTGAGTAGAGGGGCTTACCTTAATACCTCTTAATTTAAAAAAAAAAAAAAAAAAGAACTAAGAAATAAATCCATCATAGAAACTTACTATGGGAACAGGGAAGACAGGGGTTCATCTTCAGAGGAGGATATTAAAGTTAAAAAAGGTTCTACCCCAAAGAGTAATGTGAAATAGCTTCCTGCTTAGAGAGAATTTATAGAAGAACTTAAAAATAATTTAGAAATCAGAGAGACATTGAAGAAGAACTAAAAAAACTAAAAACCATCCAAGAAAAACAAGATTATGAAAAAAACAGTTAACTAACTAGAAATTCTATCTCAAAGATGAAAATAATTCTTTAAATATTAGAATTGGACAAGGGGAAAGGCAGTGAATCTATGAGAGACCAAAAAAAAAAAACAAAAAAAAAAAACCCCCCAAAACAAAAACAGATCATAAAGAACGAAAAAGTAGAACAGAATGTGAAACATAAAGAAAAAACAACAGATCTGGAGAACAGATCAAGAAGAGAAAATATAAGAATAATTGGACTGCCTGCAAGTTATGACCAAAAAAAGAAGCTTAATACAATAACCCAAGAAATAATTGAATAAAATAAAATTGTCCTGGAGCGAAGGGGAAAGTAGAAATTCACCAATCACCACCTCAATAAGAGATTTTTTTTATGGAAAACACATAGGAGAAGTATTGCCAAATTTTGAAATCCCCATCAAAGAAAAAATTTTGCAAGAAATAAGAAAAAAAACAATTCAACTATGCCAGACCTACAGTTAGAACTGTACAGGACTTAACAGCAATCACAATAAAAGACCACAGGTACTAGAATCCTATCTAATGACAATCAAAAGTTACTAGCCTGTGGGCAAAAATATCATCAGCAAAATTATCTGTAATATTGAATGAGAAAAAATGGACATTTAATGATTGAACTTGTAAATTTTCAGGACTTTCTATCAACCAAATCCAAACTTAACAAAATATTTAACATATAAGAACCAATGTCAAAGATCAATTTCAAGGAACTCAACATGGACAAATTTTTTTTTTTAAACATGGGAAATATATGCCATATTGTTTAAGATTTACATACACAATAGAGTAGGTTAAAAAAAAAAAGATCTGGGGTGGCGTTAAGGTAAAAATAATAATGTTAATGAGATACAGAGGAAGAATAGTCACAGACATTAGAAGGGGGAGGAGGGCTTGTAGTTCTGAAAAACTACTCACATTGGGAATGGATTAAATAGGCAACTACATATAAACCATGAAGGATAGAGGACCCTTGAAAATCTATAAAGAAATAAGAGAAGGATGAACAGATGGGGAAACAAAGGAAAAAAAAATTAATAAAATATAAGAACAATGAGTGGGTTAAGCAAGAAACAATAATTTCATCAAAGAAGATGACAATAATAAGTCAATATGCCAAAATTTATAGAATGCAGCCAAAGCAATACTTAGGAAAAATTTTATATCTCTAAAAGCTCACGTCAATAAAATAAAGAGCAGATTAGTGAATTAGGCATGCAACTAAAAAAGCTAGAAAAAGAACAAAGTAAAAATCCTCAATTAAAAACCAAGTTAAAAATACTGAGAACTAATAAATAAAACTAGGAGCTGGTTTTTTTGGGGGGGGTAAAGAAAACACAATAAAATAAATAACCTTTGGTTAATTTGGTTTTTTAAAAAAAGAAAATAGAAAACTAAATTACTAGTATAAAAAATAAAAAGGGTGAATTTGCCACCAATGATGAGGAAATTAAAGCAATAATTAGGAGCTTTTTGCTCAAGTTTGTGGCAACAAATTAGACAATCTAAGTGAAATGGATGAATATTTACAAAAATAGAAATTGCCCAGATTAAGAAAGAAGAAATAAAATGCTTAAATAATCCCATTTTAGAAAAAGAAATTGAACAAGCCATCAGTGAACTCCTTAAGACAAAAAATCTGCAGCTTTATAAGTGAATTCACTAAACATATAATGAAAATTTTAATTACATTATGTTAAAAGGTTTTTGTGTAAAACTAATATAACCACAATTAGTAGTAAAGCAGAAAGCTAGTAAGTAATTTTTACCTCTGGTATTTTTTATTTTATTTATTTATTTGTTGAGGCAGTTGGGATTAAGTAATTTACCCAAAGTCACACAGTTAGGAAGCGTTGTGTCTGAAGTCATATTTGAACTCAGGTCCTCCTGATTTCAGGATTGGTGTTCTATCCACCACACCACCTAGCTATCCTTACAGCAGGTATTTCTAATATAGTGTGAGGCCTTCTCAAGTATATGGAGAATTGAGTCAAATTTATAAAAATATAAGTCATTCCCAATTGATAGTCAAAGAATATAAGCACAGTTTTCAGATGAAGAAATTAAAGTCATGTATAGTCTTATGAAAAATGCTCTAAATCACTACTGAGTACAGAACTTAAAACATTGGAGGTACCACTTCACATCAATCAGACTGGCTAACATGACAGAAAAAGAAATGGCAAATATTGGAGAAGATGTCAGAAAACTGGAACACTAATGCATTGTTGGTGGAGTTGTGAACTGATCCAACCATTTGGGTTGCAATTTGGAACTATGCCCAAAGAGCAATCAAATTGTGCATATCACTACTAGGTCTGTATTTCAAAGAGATTTTTAAAAAGAGAAAAGGACTCTTGTACAAAAATTTATAGTGGCTCTTTTTGTGGTGGCAAAATAATAGTAATTCAGGAAATTCCTTCAGGGGAATGGCTAAATGAATTGTGGTATTCAAATGTAATAGAATATGATTATACTATAAGAAATAAGCAGGCAGATTTCAGAGAAATCTGAAAAGATTTACATGAACTGTTGCTGAGTGAAGTGAGCAGAAACAGAACATTATATGCAAAAATAGCATGGTGTGGTGATCAGCTATGATAGACTCTTAGCTCTTCTCAGCAATACAGTGATCTAAGACAATGCTAAGACTCATGAGGGAAAATGCTATGCACATCCAGAGAAGAAATTATGGCGTCTGAATGTAGATCAGAAGCATACTTTTTTCATTTCTTTGTTGCTGTTGTTTGTAGTTTTCCCCTTTTGTTCTCTTGCTTCTTTCACAACATGACCAATGTGGAAATCTGTTTAACATGATTGCACAGGTATAACCTATATCAGATTGCTTGCTATCTTGGAGGGAGAGACCAAAATTTGGAACTCAAAATATTTTGAAAAATTAATGTTGAAAACAATTTTTACATGTAATTGGAAAAAATAAAATACTAGCAAAGATAATTTTTTTGAATCAATATTCATCAAGGAAATTGGTCTCTAGTTGCCTTTCTCTGTTTTTAGTCTCCCTGGTTTAGGAAACAGAACTATATTTGTGTCACAGAAGGAAGTTGGTAGTACTACTTTAGCCATTTTTAATAGAATATTTTATTTTCCCCTAATTACATAATAAAAGCAAAATTTTAAACTTTTTTTTTCTTTTCGAAATTTTGAGTTTTAAATTCCCTTCTCATCTTGAGATGGTAAGCAATCACTTATAGGTTGTACATATACAATTATGTAAAAACATTTCCATATTATTTTGTACAAGATGTGAATAAAAATTTTTAAGAAAGTAAAAAATAGATTTCATCAGTCTGCATTCAGACAATTCTTTATTCTTTTGAATAGTTTATATTGTCCTTCAAATGTTTAGTAGAATTAACTTTTAAAAATCCATCTGGACTTGGAATTTTTCCCTTAAAAAGTTCATCTTTGACTTGTTCAATTGCTTTTTTTTCCCCTGAGGCAATTGAGGTTAGTGACTTGTTTAGAGTCACACAGCTGAAAGTGTTAAGTGTCTGAGGCAGGATTTGAACTCAGGTCTTCCAGCCTTCAGGGCTGATGCTCTATCTGCCCACTTAGTTGCTCCTCCTTTTTTTCTTAAATAGAGTTATTTATGTATTTTATCTCTTCTCTTAATCTGTACAAGTTGCATTTTTATTTATTATTCCTCTATTTTGTTTAGATTGTCAGTTTTCTTGACACATAAATGGGAAAAATAGCCCCTAACAATTGCTTTAATTTCATTTTCATTGATTGTGTGTTCATCCTTTTCAGTTTTGATACTGGTAATTTGGTTTTCCTCTTTTTTTTTCTTTTCTTTCTTTTTTTTCAAATTAATGAACGGTTTATTTTATTGTTTTCCTTCCATAACACCAGTTCTTTTATTTATTAGTTTGATAATTTTTTTTTTACTTCTAATTTTATCTTTCCTTTGATTTTCAGGATTTCTATTTTGATATTTAAATGGGAATTTTAAAAACTTTTTTTTTTTCCTGTTATTTTCCTTGTTGGTTTTTTTTTAGTTACATGCCCACTTCATTGATTTGTTTTTTATTTATTTTATTAATGGAAACATTTAGAGATATAAAAATTTCCCTATGTATTCCTTTAGCTAGGTCTCTCAAATTTTGGTATGTTGTGTCATTGTTGTCATTATCTTATTATCTATTACTTATTTTATTATATTATATCATATTATATTATATTATATACTATTATCTATTAAAGCAATAATTACTTTATTTAGTATTTTATATTCCCCCAGTTATATGTAAGAATAATTTTTAACATTCATTTTCAAATCTTTAAATTCTAGACTGTCCCTCCCCTGCATAACCCCTTACCCAAATAGCAATTCAAAATAGATTATTCGTATGTAGTGATATAAAACATTTTCTTAATAGTCATGTTGTGAAAGAAAACATAGCCTATGAAAAATAAAGGTTTTTTTTTTTTTTTTTTTTTTTTTTTTTATACTTCAGTCTGCATTCAGACACCATCAATTCTTTCTTTGGGTATGGATAGCATTTTTCATCATGGGTCCTTCAGATTTATCTTGGATCATAAAACTTCAAAGAACTTTAGAAGAAGACAGGGTTTAAAAAAAAACAAAAGAGAATAGGATGGATAAAGAGACATAATTAGCAATTATACTTATGAATATGAATGAAAGGAACTCACTCAAAATGAAAGTAGATGGCTTAAAAGCCATAATCTGTTGTTTTTACAAGAGATACTTGATAAAAATAAAGGGATAGAGTAGAATCTGTTATGCTCAAGTAAAAAAGGCAAGAGTAGCAATCATGATCTTAGACAAAGCAAAATAGACCTAATTGAAAGAGATAGAAAGAGATAAAAATTTTTGAGCTTCACTACAAAATATCATCAGCTCCTAATAGTATGTGAATCATTTTGTTTTATTCCTATAAAAAGTAAAGGACATTTGAAATAAAAGAAATAACATATAGGCATCATGCTATAGCATCCAAATTCTTGAAGGAAAAATTAAATGAATTATAGGAGGAAATAAGAGATCAAAGCTATACTATTACTGGGGCACCACAATTTATTCCTCCAGACCTAGATAATTTTTTTTCTTTTTTTATTAAAACTCTTTATTTTCAAAATATATGCATGGATAATTTTTCAGCATTGATCCTTGCATTCCCCTCCTTCCCTCCATCCCCTCCCCTAGATGCCAAGTAATCCAATATATGTTATACATGTTAAAATAAACATTAAATTCAATATATGTAAATAAATTTGTACAATTATCTTGCTGATAAGAAAGATCAGATCAAAAGACCTAGATAAATTTAATCACAAAATAAGGAAATTAAGGAGAAGAATAGAATTTTAGAAAAGGTAGATATAATAGAACTGGAGAATCCTGAAGGAGAATAGAAAGTAGGCTGTTTTCTCAGCTACACAAGGTACTTTTAAAAAAAAACTGATCATGTATCAAAGCATAAAACCTCAAATGATACAGAAAAGCAGAAATATTAAATATACCCTTTTCATACCATAATACAATGAAAAAAATTACTTTTCTTGATTACAGCTTTATAGACATTCTCATTTTATACTCAGGAAACTGGGACTCAGAAGTAAAATGATTTATGTCAGATTATTATAGGTGGTAGAATATGGATCTGACTGCTACCATTGTTGTTTGATCTTTCAATAATCAGCAGTCCTCCTGCCAGTGCTGTCAGCATTTTGGGATGGAATCTATCTGGACCAGGTGACAGCTGGTCAAGCACAGCTGATAACTCTATTTTTTTCTCTTGGGTACCAACACATTGCTATTAATTTTTTCCCTGCCCTTTCTAGTCCAAAGATAATTATTTTTGGCAGAGAAAGCAAGCAAAATAAAAAAGCTGAAAACTCGTGCCCTCTCTCAAGATTTCTATTATTCTCCCTTTTCTTCAATATTTATCTTATCCCCCTAGGAATCCTTCCAGAGCTGAAATTCTGTGAATTGCAAATGGAATTATTCTGTTTATAACAGTAGGTTGATTTATAGCATTAAGAAATAGAACTTTACATATAAGTCCTCAAAATGGCCTGTCCCTCAAATTATGATGCACTTGATTCATTTAGAAAGTAAATAGAACATGTAGCTTTATAGAGCAATTGATGATAGTGGGGTTGGAAGAAACAGTTGAAATTTTTGTTTTGAATGGGATCCATGATTAGTATGGGTACATGGACTCATCCAGAAACTCATTTGGGCCAATTCTTTATTATACCCAAGTATCTAAACCAGAGACAGTAGGCAGAACTATGATAAGTGATTAGAAGTGGTATCATTTTCAGCTCAGTCTGAGGAAGGGCCTCTTAGAGACTGGCCAGAAGTAAATTTGGAAGTATTCACACAGGGGCTATATGAACACTTTCCTGTTAGGGCCTTTGGAGAGGGAAGTAGCACTTCATGGAAGGTTCACTAAGAAACCTCTCAAGTCTTTTCCAACTAGAGTTAACATCTCTCTTTCCTTGTATTGGAGGCAGAGGTGGTGAGATGGTTAGAAAGAAGACAGGGTTAGAGAGAATTTGTGCTTGAGGAAGTAGAAAATTGAATAGCAGAAGAAGGAAGTTTGCAGAACATTGATTGCAAAATATAAATGACTGGGTCTTAGTAAAATAAAATTAAAGAGGCCATTTAAAACCAGCTATACTCTTCTCTTTTCTTAAGGCATTGTTAATTGGCCTCATGAAGATAAGAAAAGCCCTTCGCTCCCAACAGATGTTTTCTTTTTTAGATGCCCACATCCCAGTACATTTTCTATAGAGATTTGTCACATAACTTGTAGACTTGAGTCATTCATTGTTGTAACATTGAGGAAATTTGATTCAATCCATCTATAGGTATTGAACACTTGCTTGTGTGTGACTCTGTGCTTCCTGGGCTGTTACCAGCCCTTGCTCTCTATTTTCACTTTCCTTCCCCTTTACTCAGCTTTGGAGTCTATGAGAAATCAGTTTTCAGTGGCCTACAGGTTTGTCTTGATGGGGGAAAGGTGGGGAAAAGTAGAGTTCCTGGGCCTAGAAGGCATTCAGGAAACTGTCAGCATTCCCTGTTAGTGAGGACTTAGCTTGCTGTCACCCATTTTTATCTTCTACTGTGGGAATGTTTTTGTACACCTAAAGGAATCTATGCTAGACCTTGTAAATGTGCCATGTATTTTCCTTTAGGCTAAAGCCTGAATGTTTGTAGGGCTTTGCAATTTCTTGTAACAGCCATCATTTTACTAGTGGATAAAAACCTTAGGACCAGAGAGTGAAGGAGGCTTGCCTAAAGTAACACAATCAGTGAGTAGCAGAGGTAGGCTTAGAACCCAAGCCAACTGGGGGTTTTTAGTTCAGGGTTCTTTTAAACTATCATGCTTTGCTGTCTCCCTGTACTGTGATGCTGCTTGGACTGCCTTTGTTATTACATCTTTAGCTTTGAACAAATAATTTCTTCTTTGTCTTTTGAGCCTCAGTTTCTTCATTTATAAAATGAAGTAATTGTTCTAGAGAATCTCCAAGGTCTCTTCCATCTCAATGCTATGTGATTAATTGGAAAAATTTCCCCTCCTCATTTAATACAATTTTATTGTTTTCTAATTACATGTAAAGATACTTTTTAACATTTACTTTTACAAGATCCTGAGTTCCAAATTTTTCTCTTTTGCTCCCCCCCATCTTCCCAAAAAAGCAAGCATCTGATATAAGTTATACATATATGGTCATAATTATATTTCCACATTAGTCATGTTGTAAAAGAAGAATCAAAACAAAAGGGAAAAACCATGAGGAAAAAAAAAATGAGAGAAGTGAAAATAGCAAGCTTTGATCTGCATTCAGGCTTCATGATTCTTTCTCTGGATGTGGATAGAATTTTTTACCTTGAGTCTTTTGGAATTGTCTTGGATCATTGCATTGCTGAGAAAAGGTAAGTCCATTATAGTCAATCATCACACAATGTTTTTGTTACTGTGTACAGTTTTCTCCTGGTTCTGCACTTCACTCAGCCTCAGTTCATGTAAGTCTTTACAGGTTTTTCTGAAATCTGCTTGTTATCATTTCTTAGAATACAAAAGTATTCCATCACGTTCATATGTCACAACTTGTTCAGCTGTTGCCCAGTTGATGGGCATCCCCTCAATTTCCAATTTTCTGCCACTACTAGAAGAGCTGCTATAAACATTTTTTAGGTCCTTTCCTATTTTTTATGTCATAAAAAATATCTTTAGGATATAGACTTAGTAGGAGTGTTGCTGGATCAAAAGGTATGCACACTTTGATTGCCCAAATTGCTCTCCCAAATGGTTGAATCAGTTCACAACTCTTTCAACAGCATAGTATAGAAAAGATCTTTTTAGTGAAGTTTTTTTTTTTTTTTTTTTAGTTTCTTGTTATTTCTCAGGTAGTGAGTGACTAGGTGTGGTGGGAGGGGGGGTAGGGAAGAACTACAGAAACAGTTAAGCCAAAAGTCCTTGCCTTCCAGGATTTTGATTTGGGGAGACAAAATAAATGAAAAAAATTCTTGTTATAAATGAGTGAAACAGTATGTGCTACAGGCCTTGAAAGAAGGGAAAGATAATTATAGGCTAGCGAGTTGAAGTAAGTTGGGCCTTGAAGAATGGAAAGTTAGATGGGATCCAGTGAGAAGGGATTCTAAGGAGAGGTAAGCGAAGGTGCAAAGGTGGGAATACTTGGCTCTAAGGACAGTGTCACCTACTGTTTTTTCCAGAAATGAGATCTGTATAGGGGACTAGTGGGACATGTAGTTTGGACTGGAGCACTGGATTATGTGGTTTAGTCTTTGAGAGGCTGTCTGCAAAAGCAGTAAAAATGGGAAGTAACAATGGAAGGGGTATGAGGAATCATGTTAAATTCAACAGAAAAAAATCCTCTAGATAGAGGGATAGAGAGGCCTAAGATTTTCAGACTTTTCCTCCCTCTAATCCATCCTGATTCCTGGTCAGGTTGATTTTTCCCTTAATACATATATCTTGTTCTTTCAAACTGACCCCATGGTGTGATCGTTATTTTTCTGTTAAAACAATAACAACCATAAATGTTTGTTGTTTCTATGATATTGAGATTGCTAGCCATTTGGTCTATTTTCCCACCTTTGAAAACAAACCCGCACAAAGTAGTCCCTTGTCTAGGCTGCAAGGGACTATTTTATTTGTGACCTCATCAAAGGGAGTGGAAGAACATAGAGCTGGGAGCAAGTAGTCTTGTCACAATGACCAGGAGAGCAATGGCATAACCCCTGGGTCCTTTGCTAAGGAATCAAGGCCTTTTCTAACTCAGATCTAAATGCTTCAAACTGAAGGACCTGACCATGTGGCAGAGGCTATCAGAAACCTATACCTTTCATTGGACCTACAAATTGGTGACATTGCCTGATCTGACCACTGAGTATTGACTTTTTCTCTCCATGGCCTTGCCACAGAACAGATCTTAATGTCGTCATTCCAAAATCCTAGTTCAAAATCCAGACCTTTCCCTCTGTGCACCCAGATGCACATTTTGGTAACATTAAATGACCGGAATTACTTGGTTCTCCGGAGCTCGGTGATGGGAATTTTGTCTTCCTACAATCATGTGCCCTGTACCCTGTCAGCCCCCACAGGTGCCAAGAAAAGTAATTCTTTGAACACCGTTCAAGTCGCAAATGGCTCTGAGCCAAACATCTCCTTGAAGTCCCGAACGATGTCTGGGATGGCTTCTAAAACGAGCACGACATCCGTGCAGAAGAGGATAGCACATATGCCCTCCCTACAGGTAATGCACGTTTTCCCACATTCAATTCAATAAACATTTATTAAGTGCCTGTTGGGTGCCAGGCACTAGGAATATAAATACAAAACCAAAACAAACCCTGCTTTCAAGAGGTTGAGGGGAAATGATAAAAATAAGGACGTAATAGAAACAGACTTAATCATTACAGGATGGTGGGAATATGAGTGGGGAGTGGGGAGGCTTCTTTGCAGAAGGTGGTATTTCATCTGAGGCTTGAAAAGAGACCTAGGAGTCTTGGGTGGAGATGATGCTTCATCTCTCCCAAGTCTACTTCATAGACTAAACATTTTGGGGACTGCATCGAACCAAAAGGCTGGGAGCAAATAGATCCCATTGGGAAGGAGCTGTTGGGATGTACTGTTAAGTTTCATTAATACATAATTTAAAAAAAAATAAAGTAAGAGCTTTTTTAATCTTTCCTCTAGTCTTGCATTTACTATTCCACCAAAACAACCAAGGGCTGTTTTATCCCCTTAGCCTTATAATAATCTTGTCCCTGGCTTGTAAGGAATAGGTGGCCAAAGATTTTGAACTGCAGATGGACCCTTACTTGGTTTTTACTTTGGCTCTTAAGAGTTCTTGAGGATCATAAAGCATTAGGAGACAAGTCAGATTATTTGGGGGGAGATTAGGAAAACTTGGAAAATATGTAACTTAATCTTTTTGTTTGGCAGTTCATTAAGGCCTAGACAAAAGTTAGAATGTCTTCTGGAAGAAACAAAACAGACTATCCTTGGTCTATATTAATGTGGTCAGTTACCCTATTTTACATTTAACTTTTTTTTGAGGAAGGGGAAGATTAGGACTTTCTAATGATTCCTGAGGCTGTGGAAGGTGGTTAGGAGTGGAATTTTTACAGGGACTTCCAAAATAGCTTTCATTCACACTTTGGTTGTCCCTGTCTGATCATTTGCCTTAGCAGAGGGCTTTGAGACCTGATTATGAACCCCCTTTTTTACAAGCAAATCCTCTGCTCCACCTTTATAGGTGGAGCATCATCTCTATCTTCCTTTGGAGTTAGCAACAACTTCCTCCTCTGGATTCTTTGTCACACATTCTCATGTGGCATTTGTCTCACTTTGCCTGGGAATGTGGTTATCTATGCCCATGTTAAATCTTCCTACTAAACTTTCCCTTTTGACTTTGTTACCTGTCTTCCTCTTCTCCCCTTTTTCCCTCCTTATCCACTCTTTCCCCTTTCCTTCACCTCTTCCTTTCTCCTTTTCCCTGTTTTCCCCTTCTTTCCATATATTTTTCCTCATATTATCTTATATCCCTTCTTCTTTCTCCCTATTTAATAGGAAAAGAAACGATATTATCCATGGCCATCAGGAGATTACAGTCTAGGAGGAAGTAAAGATTCAAACAGAGAAAAATGATAATACATTGCAACCTCCAACTAAGTGCTCTAAGTTTTGAGTTGGAAGATTGACAGGGCAAGAAGTTGCATTTGAGTTGAGCTTTAAAGGATAGACTAGAAAGTCATGAAACTGTTGATATGACAGGAATTATTAAAGACATTGAATTGAAATTTGTTGAATTGAAAAATTTTGCTGCTGGCAGTCAGTAAGCATTTATTAAATTCTTACCATGCATCAGGCACTGTGCTATAGATACAAAGAAAGACAAAAGCATTCATTATCCTCAAGGAGCTCAGTCTAATGGAAAAGAAAGCATTCAAACAATTACACAGACCAGCTACATGCAGAATAAATAGGAAATAATTAACTGAGAGAAGGCACTAGAATTAAGAGGGATTGGGGAAGACTTCCAGTAGAATTCACTAATCATGCTTTGTAAACTTAAACAGGCCAGTCATTCTAATTGAATTTGGGGTCAGGATTTCCACCAACTTACAACAACTACCTTAAATGGAGATAACAGTAGTACCTTGTTGAGGACCAAAGTGCTCTTGAGTTTGAGGGTAAAGTTGTTACTGACAGAGCAGGAAGTATCATTTGACTTAAGCTTCAAATGATAGATTAGAATTTAATAGTGGGGGAAGGGAATTGGTGGGACACATTTCAGCCCAATGGCACATTGTGAACAGAAAAAAAAAAATAGTGGTCAGGTGAGCTCAGGCTGCATTCTAGGGATTCTTCTTTTAATAAATGAAAGTAGTCTAGCTCTTTAAAATCCTACAAGATTGATAAATCCATAGATGATAAAGAGAAAGTCCACTCTCCTATTTCCCCAACATATTGGTACCAACTGGCTAAAAAGTAAATTTCAGCTTAGAAAATGATAGTAGTCGGTTGCTTCCTGCCCCCATCTATTTAACAAGAAATAAGCCCAAGCTCTTCAAACTCCCTAATACAACTCTGCTGCTTGAATAACACAGTTACAGTCTGAGAATCCTCCACTCATTTCATGTTCCTTGATCTGATTGGGGCTGAGAAGAGGCAAGCATGGACTCATGGAGGTTGAGCAAGTGGAGCCAAACTCTGGGTGACTTCCTGTGGAGTTTGGAAGACTTTGAGCAGCGGCCCAGCTCCACTCCCTCTGATGGTCTATGGGATGTGAGCTAACCTGGGCCAACTTCAGCAAGACTTCTCCGGGGGAAGACATGAGTTTTGAAAAAACCAGAGCAACTTATAAACCAGCTTCCTGAGGTGTTAGAGGAGGCTGTGGGCTGTGTCACTGGAGGGACAGCCAGTGCTGGCAGAATCAGAGCAATGGACAAACAGAGGTTTTGGAAAGGAGTTATAGCATGGTGTCAGAGTTCAAATAGATCTTCACAAGGAAGTCAGGAAACTGTTGATAGGGAATCTTAGAGATGTCATTTGTTGAATTAGAAAATTCTGCTGCTGATAGCCAATAAGCATTAGGATCTGCTAGGTACCAGGTGCTGTGCTAAGTGCTGAGAATTCAAAGAGGGGAAAAAAGATAGTCCTTTGTCCTCAAGAAGCTCCTAGCTGGGTACAGCAAGCTGAATAAATAGGAAATGACTGGAGTTAAGGGCTGGGGAAGGCTTCCTATAGACCACTTACTGATCTTTCTTTTGTCTTTCTAGAGTGTAAGCTTAAATAGACCAGTCATTCCAACTGAGTTTGGGGCCAAGGTTCCCACCAACATCCGCCAACGTTATCTTAATCTTTTTATTGACGAGTGCCTGAAGTTTTGTCCGTCACCCCAAGAAGCTTATGACAAGGTCTGTATCCATGATATTGTTGATTTTGCTGTGTGGTGAAGTTGGGGGGCTGACAGCGGGGAGAGGGTTAGTTTGCCATAGTCTGACCTATTAAAACCAGGGTATCTTGGCTAGGGGTTAGATGCCTCCATTCCCTTCTTCTTTCTCTTCAGAGGGGACTTCAATCTTTGCTCCAAGCTGGTTTCTGCTGCTCTGCCTCTCGTCTTTTGTTCATCTTCCTCTCTGAGTGATAGATCAGACCTCTCAGGATGGGGCAGATAGAAACAAGAGCCAAGGCTGTTCTTCCTGTACTTGGAGTTAGTCAGAGAGGAGAATTGTAGAAGGTCTTTTAGAGCTCATCTCGATGATCCTTTAGGAGGGGACTGCCAAGAACTCTGGGCTCAGGTCAGAAGGCTATCCTTGGCTCTGTATCACTCCCTGCTGGGCTCACCAACTTGGAGCAAAGGGATTTCTGTCATGACCCATGCAGTGCCTTCTGGTGATCCGATCAGTTCTGGACCAATAAGAGATGAATGGGGAGAAAGGGCCTGGTCAGTCTGTGGAGAGGGCCAATGCTGGGCTCTTGGTTCAGGAACTGACTGGCAAAGAACACCTGATTGAGGCAGGGGGTCAGGGCGGCCTTGTCTGTAAAATGGAGGTGAAGACTAGTGGCTTGGTGTAGGGAAGGAGCGCCGTATGCCTGGAACCTTCACTACGACAGTTGTTCATGTTTTTATTCTTACTGACCACCTGAAGCTCCATCTGAGGGAACTGAAGCTCAGGGGAAGAGAATTGGCCATACTCTGGACAAGCCCAGGCTCTCGTTAGGCCTACATCTGTGGCAGCCACCCAGACACCTTGGAGCCAGGCTGCTGGCCCTCCTCCTGCAGTCTGTCAGCCTGTCTGAGGAGCTGAGCCCACACAGTTGCTCCCTGAGCCTAAGCTCTCTTGGCTCTCCTGCTAGGATTTTAGGAAAACTCAGGGTTTCTGCTGCTGCCTCCTCCTGTTGGACCTTCAGCTCAGGATCTGAGTCATGCCATTGGAGAAGAATGATGGACTGCTTTAGTCCAAGTGTTCAGATATACTTTTCTTCCCTCCCAGGCTCTGTCCACTCTAGGAAATGAGGAAGCTCCTTGCCCTCAACATTCTGATGTGAGACCAGTCCTAATCTTGTTCTTGATGTCACTTACTGGATCTAATTGCACTGTGTTCTTTGTCTTAGCTCCATCCACCCCTCCCCTCTACTTAATTCTATGAAAGTTGAGATTAAATCTCTGCAACATGTTTTGCCAGGCTTTATCAGAGGAGAAGGTGGCCTATGAACGGAGTTCAAGCAAGAATATCTACCTGAATGTGGCTGTCAATACCCTAAAGAAGCTAAGGAGTTTAGGACCTGGTTCTGTACAATGTGTAAACAGTAAGTATGGCTTCAGTGAATTTTTTTTTCTTCTTTGATCCTGAAATTGAATTGAAACTCTTCCCTAGAGGGCTATATGTCTAATAACATTAGCTTTCTGGAAGCCATCTGAAAACTAGGGTGGAAAAGCATGGTAGATTTTTGAGCAGCCTTCCATGCCTACTTTTCCCAGGAGTGCTTTAGATCTTGTCTCAGAGCCCATTGACTCTTTGAACACAGTTATAACAAAGATCTCTATTGTCCAAGTCCACAGTAAAGAAAAAAGGTCATGGCAGGACATTGCTAGAGAAAGCAACAAAAACCGACTGGATGACAGGAAAAAAAATAGCAAAAACAAGCTAGGTCTTTCCCTGAGGAGTCTTAACATACTTAGGTTCACAGTCATGATTGTGGCTTTTCTCAGGCATGAAGGTAATAAGTATCAAAACTAGAGTTTAGAATCCAAATCCAATGCTTTTTTCTAACACCTCATTCATTCTGTGGTAGATAGCCTGCCAGATTTCACCTTAACTATAATGCAGGAAGTACATCTATAGGTCTTCAAAAGTTAATAGCTGGAATCCTCAAGAATAAGAGTATTTTTCCACATTATTTATTATAAAAATAAAGAAAACGAATAATCTGTTTCAGAAGAATTTCTATCTAACATGACTATAATAATTGTCATAACAGTTTTGTCATTTAGGTGGTATCTAAACTGGAAACTTCCTTCAATGGTACCCTGGGATGCCAACAGGATGCTAAACGTTATTTGATAGTACTAGTTGAGCTCAATCAGTGGGAGAGAGGTCAGGATCTTAGGAGATGCTGCGACTCCTTTGTTGTATTAGTCACTCTAGGACTTAGCATTAAAAGGACTAGGGCCATCAATTATCATTGTATCATTGTACTTTGAAATAAAAGATTTCATTCTGCTCTACCATTTTTCTTTCTCTTTGGGATAAAAACATATCTGTATCAGTTGAGGCAGTTTAGTCTTTTAAGATAGTTTAAATCTGGTCATATCTATGCCTTATTGAGACATGGTGACGTGGTAAAAAGAGTTTTACATTTGGAATTCGGGCCTGGGTTTGAATCCTGACCCTAGGACTGAGGGACTTGTCATCCTAATATTCAGCAGAAGACAACCTGTGAAATAATAGAGAACAAGAATGTTTGATAAGGAACTAAGTAAGAGGCTACCAGCAGTGGTAATGAGGAAGATGATTACAGCTTTCATTTCTCATTACCTCATTATTTGTTTTTTATTTACAAAGTGATTACTTTATGTTCATTATCTCATTTAGTGCAACAACTTTGTGAGGGAAGTTGAACCCCAGAACAGAGAGAAGATATTACTTAAGCTCTGGTAATCCATCTAGTAAGTGTTAGTGTTAGTATTTGAATTCTTCTGACTGCAAATCTAGTGCTCTTTCCAACATATCGTAGCTGCCTTTCAGTCATAGAGCAATAGTATATGATAGTAATAATAGTATATATATTAGTATGTCATGGGCTAATTATAGGGTATAGAGGGAGTAAATGCTGAGAGTGATGGTGGAGGAAGATGAATAGGCTGCTTGGGGTCTGATACAGCAATGTTGGTCACCAAGATAGTGAAGTTTATGATGTTCTTGGAACATCCAGTTACATAGATTCATAATGTTACAGATGAAAAGTCCCTTGGAATATATTCAGAGCTGAGAATGATTTTATCATGTGGAGTGTCAGCCTGGGAGCATCCTTAGGACACAAAATGTCAGGGATGAGAGGTCCCTTAGAACACGGGATATCAGAGTTGGGTTGAAAGAGTACTTGCATACATAACAATTGATTGTGATTATTTTATAGCTGGAGAGATTTATGACCCAGAGAAGGGAAGGAGCAGTGCTAAGGTCACCTAATTTGGGCCTGTTGAATTTCAGTATTCAGTTTGCTATTATATGGCTCTGTAGCTGACTGAGGATGAAAATATCTGAAACCCGAACATGAAAGCAACAAGTCCAAACAACATTTGTGCCAAAGAAGTGTCCCTCTTTTCCCTCTCCACCAGTAATTAAGGCCTTTCAAATCAAACCTTTGTGATTCTCTACTGTTATATTATCTGAGAGGAAGGGAGGAGGGAGCCATGATAGAAATATAAACTAAATAGCTGCTTCTTTGACAAAATTGTATAGGCCATGTTAGGGACTGGATGTAGAGAGGGAAGGACCAGGGTACTTTAGTGGCTCTCACCTTATCTGAAATGGAAATGGCCTCCATTCCCCAAAGCATGATGCTTTTTCTTCGTTCTCTCTTATTCTTTTCAAAGCTCCTATTTTTAAAAGGTAAAGGGCCACTAATGGAGTAACTTTTGAATGTCTTCAAAGCGCTAGGCTAGCCTTTAAGGCATATTTCTGTTTCACACATTAAGCCTTCGAGAAGAAAAAAGAAGGAAGGTTAAGACATTTCATTATTGGCTCTCAAGAGGGTACATTAAGCAATCAATTTGTGCTGTTCTCCTAATTTTTTTGATCTCATCTTCCTCACTCCCTCCATCTCCATTATCTTTGCAACCATTACTCCGAGAGAACTTGGGAAGGTTAGCTTTAGAATGGCTGCCAGTTAATGATTACCACAAAGTACCTGTAAACCATTAGATAATGTGTTAAATCTATTCCCCAGTGAGGGCCTCCAAGGTCCTTACTTTCTAGTCCTTCCCTTCAGTGTGAAAACCTGGCCTGCAGGGATCTTTTGGGGATGAAGAGAATGAAGTGGGCTCTGAAGAGGTACCATCTGGAAGCTCTGGCTAATGGAGCTTAGCACTGCCAGTGCTGGTCTGACTTAGGCACACCCCTTTGCTTCTCTGTCTCCTTGTTGGGTTAAGGATTTTGTTGTTGTTTGTTTGTTTGTTTGTACAGCGAATTCAGTTCTCCTATCAGCCCTCAACTGATTTTCCCTTTTTAGACTCCCAAGTGAAATCAGTAGCACTGACTGAAGGAAGGGAAAGTGGGTCATATGAGTCCTTTGATCATATTTCACTGGTCATACTTCAAATAGAAAAAACTGAGACCTAGAAGAGTACCATAGTGGGTTAGGGTAGAACTATGCCCAAAGCCCTAGTCTTTCATGTGCAGTCCAGATGTTCCACACTCCCCACCCACAAGAATGAATGGCAAGGGGTTAATTCTTAGAGTAGAGGTCAGAGGTCAGCTCCTTACATCAGCTCTTCTAGGAAAAGAAGAAATAAGGAAGCTGGGAGCAAAAGAAGAAAGGGAGAGAAGAGAAAGGAAGGAAAAGACTTCATTGGGCCCAGATGTGTACACACACACACACACACACACACACACACACACACACACACACACACACTGACAAAGGCTCAACAGTACATAGACTATAGTAGAAAATCAGAAAAGGGGAGATTCTTGTGAGTTGGAGTCATTGGAAACCTTCATAAAGATATTTTAGATATTGTAGCAGAGATGAGATACATTTTAACACCTCCCTGCCATTAAGAAGTTTACTGTGTTGTTAGGAGCTGGTGAGTGTATGTGAAAGATAAAATATGCCCCCTTGGTTATTTAGTGCAGAATGATCAGTAGAGATTTTTAAGTTCTAGATCAGGTCAGGGGAGAAAGACCTAAGTGTGGGCTTTGCTCAGGAAAGGCTTCCTGGAGGGGGTGGAATGAGCTGGACCTCAAACTAGAGGAGGAGAAGGGGACAATAGGGAAAAGGAGGGATGTTTCAGGAGTGGTGGGAACCCTGATGTGTCAGAGCTCACCATTTTCTTTTCTTGATCCTTCCTTCCCATTTGGGTTCAGTCCTGCCTAGTGGGTGTGCCTCCTCAGTGGTGAAAGTAATAGCTCAGGTTGTTCCTCTTGCCCCTTGCAGAGAACAGCAATCGGAAGGTGGTGTCCCATGAAGCTGTGCTGGGAGGGAAACTGGCCACAAAAACAAGCTTTACACTGAATCGATCGGGAAACCTCAGAGCAGAAGATTTGACAGGTGAGAATCTTGTTTTTGCATGTTCATGCTCTTAAAATATGTAGGCCTCCATATAGCAGAGGGGAGAGGGTTGAAAGGTTAGCTTTCCACTTGTAAATTTTAACTTGTAAATTAGTAGAATACTAGAATATCAGTGGTGGAAAGCACTTTTAAGAATTAAAATGTCATCTGGAAGGGACTTAGTACTATTTTAGTCCAACTGCCTTATTATGCACAAGAGAAAATTAAGGTCTACAGGGACAAGGTTTCACAGTAAGTCAGTGGCAAAAATGCGAATAGGTTGATTTTTTGATTTCTAATCCTGGGATTCCCCTGTCCCCCTGTACTTTATCTTTGCTACCTCCTTTCATTTGTAACAAGTCAGGTTTCTCAAAGAGATGTCCTGATAGAAACGCAGAGAAGACACATACTGAAGTATGCAAATCAAAGAGGGATTCAGAGATCCCCACCTTGCCCCAACCTATCACTGAGCCCCCCAGCCTCCCATTCCATGAGCTTATTGTGATGCTATCCTTGGCCTGCTGTGATTCCAAGAGAGATTGAAAATGTGCTCAAGCGTTCTCTCTGGTCATCCCTTTCTTTTCAAGATTCAGGTCTGGCTGATGATTATGAGCCCCACATCATAGTTATGCGGCCATTCAGTTTAGGTGGCCTTTTCACTGACCTGGCTCACAAAGTACATCCTTCTCTCTGGTTGCCTGGTTGAAGATTTGCTTTCATTGGTCATGTTTGTCCCAGGACCTCTTTACGTTTTCAGATGTTATCGAGGACTCTCCAGAGAGTTTTAGTTTGTGATTCTATTTATTGATATTTACCATTTTAGAAATTGAGGTCTTAGTAGATTCCTTGAAAGGAGCTTGGTGATCCCTGACTACACTTTGAAAAGCTCTAGTCTATTGCATTGGTAATAGGAAGGAGAAAAAAAATGTAATTGTGACTTTCATTGTCCCTAGGAGCTGCCTTGTATCGAAGATTGAAGGACTACATTCTTACAGAGGATCAACTGAAAGAGAACGGCTACCCTTTGCCCCACCCTGAAAAACCTGGCCGAGCGGTGGTCTTCACCACCGAAGAGAAGAAGACCACAGACTGTGAGTTGTTCCCTTTCCACTGACTCCCATCTGGTTCTCTAAGGTAGATCAAATGCTTTCTTCCCCAACCCTGTGAGGTGGCTGTGGCACAAATATTGTTCCCTCCACTTAATATTGGGGCTCTTAAGATGACCAAGATCAGGTTAATAAGGGTCAGCTCTGAGATTTGAACCCAAGCTCTCCCTGCTTTCTGACCATATCACTCAGCTTGTCTTGTCCCTTTTAGCCTCTGACTTACTGGCTTCATCCCATGTTCGGCTGGGATCTGGGCCTCTGAGCCTAATGATGTTTCTAGGTGCATTGTGGGTACATAATGGAATTCAGTTGAATTCTGCATCCTCTACTGCCTCAGAGTTCACAACAAGACGAGGCTTTTTGTACTTTGCAATCACATTAATAATGATTAATCCACCACATATAATTTTGGCTAATCCACATCCCCCTGATTTAAATTCCCCCATTTCTTGGTGCTCTTTAGAGCTCCTATCCTAGCTGAACCCTGTGTCCAAGGGGACAGAGATGTGGCTTGGAGAAAACAGATCCCACTTGCAGTGTTGTCCTGAGCCCTTTGTGCAAGGGCTTATTGCACCCAAAATGCCAGCAGCAGTGGTTCAGTAGAGTCAGAGCCATATGCGGAAGGCAGCTGTTGCCTCATTGACTTTCCATGTTGAATAGCTAGCTCTCTCATTCTCCTACTTGGCAATACAACCCTGGTTAGGTGGCTCTTTGACTCTTCTCCAAAGGAAACTGTGTGCTGTATGGTGCTATATGTAGCTAATATATCACTGTTCCCTGACTGTTGCTTTAGGAGGGTTTAGCTTCTCTAGACATTTAGAGACAGAGTAAGGTACTTTGGTTGCCTTTCTGGCCTGAATCTTCAGTTGGATTTTGAAAATAGTTTGGGTATTGTGACAAAAGAAAGCAAGACAGGCATTTTAGGTAGATAAAGCAGTGGTTGAAAAGATGGAAAGAAGTAGATGATAAAGAGACAAGTCTACCTAGTCATTTGGCTTATCATGGGAAAGCCATGGGAGGAGAGGCTGAATAAGAAAAGAACTAGTCAATGGAAGGCCTTGAAGACCTCTCTCTGCTAAAATTTAAGAAAGCCTCAAGTGTTTGAAGATAGGAAGAGTCACTGGTTATCTTCCCATGTGAGAGGAGTCCATGGCTATGAGCCTCCTGCCATAAACACTTAGTTCAGTGGTGGTGATTAACTATAGTACTCTGGATCTATTGTTAGTATTTTGTAAATATTTTGTCTTGAATGAATAGGTGACATCTTTAGTGAGGCTGTATTCTTTTGGTAAACTTGGCCATGGAAATCTAAATTATCTTTAACACTCCAAGTCATTAGTAGATTGTTTGGTGGCTACTAGAGCAATCCAGGGATAGAGGCACAAAGGATGAAGAGATGGAATTCAGGGAAATTCTGCATCCCCTACTGCGATGACTGAGTTAGTACTCTGGATACCTTAGAATCAGTCGGAGTCAGGATCAGCAAAAGTCCTTGATCTTTATTTTTGGTCAAAATGAGAGGAATGGACCCAGGAATCCCCATACCGCCTTTCTCTTCTCCACCAGAAAAGTTACTCCCCTTGTCTTACTCCACTCTCTGATCCCTCTTTTCATTCACTGTATACACCCACAGATCCAGCCAGCACAGAATAGTTGTTCAGGGCCATTTTCCAAGCATGTGTTAATAAAGTATTGTCCAATTGGTAATTAGCCCCAAGTGCTTGGACCTCAGTGCAACTCAGTTTTCAGCCCTTTACACCCTACTGCCTCAGAGCTCACAACAAGGCGAGGCTTTTTGTACTTTCCAATCACATTAGTATTAGATGATTAATCCACTTCTTATATCTTTGTCTAATTCACATTCCCAGTGGGCAGGCTTGATTGAAATTCCTCCATTTCTTGGTACTTTTTATTGAAAAGAAATGCTGACTATCCCATTGTAGCTGAATACTTTGCCCAAGGTCACAGAGAGATGAGACTTGGAAAAGGTAGAACCCACTTGCAATGCTGCCCTGAGCCCTTTGTGCAAGGGCATATTGCCTATCGTGTTCCCTTTTGCCATGCCAGTGCTCAAACTCCTTTCAAAGTCCAATTTAAGACTTAGGCCAGAAAAGCAACCAATGTACCTTCTCTACCTCTGGAGCAGGTAAGCCTTTTTTCTCTAATAAAGCTGCTGCTGCTGCTTGTCAGCTGCACTATTGTCCCTGAACCCTTTGGAGTCCAAAACTCTACCAGAAACCCTATTGCTTTTGTCACATGTTTGAGGAAGGTAGATTGCTTCCAGTACATCAGTAACTTGCTAAGTGAACCAGAATGTACTGGAAAGAGTTTGAAGCACTCTTTGATTACATTGAAATCACTTGCTCTATGAAAAATGTTGATATTCTTTAGGCCGTGTTGCCAGAGAGTGCCATTTCCCTTCTCCATGTTAACACATAGCATAGAATATAGAAATGGTGTTCTTATAGAGGAGTGATGTCTCTGGAGGCATTCCCCAGGAGATGCCTTGTCACCCCAGATCACAGAAACAACTGGACTCCCAGGTTCCAGAGACGGCAAAAAACTTGAGAGTTCATTCATTCTGTTGAGTGTGTTTCTCTGTCTGCTGCTACATCCTTTATGATCCCTGGACCTGATTGCCTCAAACAAACCTGGGAAATCACAGCCTCCTCTCCTTGTACCCATCAAGTTCTTTTCAATCTCCAGATCCTGTAGAAATTACAAAAGAAGACTGCACTGGGACACCAGAATATAAAGATTGGTTTTAATACTCCTAGTAGTGTTAGGACTGACTAACCACATAGACTTGGACAGATTGCTCTGCCTCTTTGAGCATCAGCTTCCTCAGTTGTAAAATGAGATAAATAATACTTGTACTCTGCTTCATAGGGTCTTTGTAAAGCAAGCACCCAGTGGATGTGAGTTAGGATCATCACTTATACACTTTCATTGTGTCTCAGAACCAATTGTGACTACTAAGGTGTAACTGCCAGGAGTGCATATTACAAAAATATTCCTCACTGGGAGCTCAGGGTTGGGATGTCCCCCTCCCCCTTGCCAGCTGACTTTCTCTCTGCTCATCAGTAGTGCCATATTTTTTCCCATCTCCGGGATTTTGCTCTTCCTATTCCCTGTTCTCTGCCCCATGAAGCCTTCTGTGAGCTCTCCAAACTTGGGTTCCTGTTTCTGAATCAGGGTTTTAGATTAGATTTACAGAGCCTAGAAAGTTGTGGTTTAAAAAAAGAATCCTGCAGTCCTGTTTGCAGCACCATGCATGATGGTACCAGGCAGTAGAAGTTTGATATTTTTTGCAGGACCTATTTCATTTTGACTTTAGCATCCTGCCTACTCAGTGGCCTTGCTTCTTTCAGGGCCATGGGTCCCTTCCCAATTATTGTGTCTGTTTAACCCTTCTCTGTAATCTGTACAAAAGGTCTTCCCTGGGACAAATGAGTGGTGAGTTTAGGCGTCCTATAAGCTTGATCAATGTAGTACTTAGAGTGGTGGTGGTTCAGACCAGATGAACTGTTACAATTTAGAGAGAAGCAACAGGTGGGGGAGGGTTTGTGGAGGGAGCTCAACTTTCTGAGACATCCTGATTCAACTCTGAGGGTCCAGTGATGTTGCTTACAGCATAACCACTTCATACTCATCCCTTCAGGTACTCTAGGTTTGGAGCACATGTTAGAAATGTGGTCACCCCAACATCCCATCACACAATGCTCTTCCCAATATCAGATTAGTACAGAGAGATTGTGAATCTACTGTTCTTTCTTTCACTTTTTTTTTTTTTTTTTGCTGAGGCAGTTGGGGTTAAGTGACTTGCCCAGGGTCACACAGCCAGAAAGTGTTAAGTGTCTGAGGCCAGATTTGAATTCAAGTCCTCCTGATATCAGGGCTGGTGCTCTAACCACTGCACCACCTAGCTGCCCTGTGAATCTAACTTTCTTGATCATTTATTTCTTGTCCCATTCCCTTTTAGCTTTTAACATCTCTGTTTATACTCCTCTTTAAATAAGTCTCTAGTAGCTTCATCCTATTCAGTGTATATGCCTTTTGGTCTTCTGTAACATAATTTTTTTTTTCTTTGTGTCTTTGGTGTCCCCCATCTCGTCCCTAGAAATTCCCTTAGCCCACTTTGGAAGATTCCTTGGGACTGAAGGGACCCTTAAGCCAAGATGAGGAAGGAAGGGGGGTGGGGTTGGTATGAGGACTTGCCTCAGGGCTCCTGTTTTTCTTCATCCACCCCCCCCTCTCTCTCTCTCTCTCTCTCTCCCTCTCTCTGTCTGTCTCTGTCTGTCTCTGTCTCTGTCTGTCTCTGTCTCTCTTTCTCTCTCTCTCTCTCTCTCTCTCTTTCTCTCTCTCTCTCTCTCTCTCTCTGCAGCATCCTGCCGTATTTGCTGTCGCTGTGGCACTGAGTACCTAGTCTCGCCCACCGGCAATTGTATCCGGAAGGAGGAGTGCTGCCATCATTGGGGGAGGCTGCGTCGGCAGAGAGGTCAGTGCCTGCTGCTGGATCCCTATGCTGGATTGGTTAAGGGAGTGGCTCAGAGAGTAGAAAGCATAACCACAGCTTTGAGATTTACCTTCTTTTAGAATGGGACACTTCTGCCTCTTCCTCCCTCCCTCCCCCCCCCCAAAGGGAAAAACAGCCTTTCTTGCACAAAGGAACTTTTAGTAAGACTGCCCTTGTACAGGTGACATAGATATGGGGCTGCAGATCTACAGAGCATCCACCAGGGGGTGCCACATCCCCCCAAATCACAGAGAAAGAGCAGGGCTCCTAGAGATGGTGAAAAATGTAAAAGTGGGGTCAGACGTGGGCTGAAATGCACCCTAATCTGGCTTGAACCAGATTAAAGAGTCAATGGGAAATACTTAACAAGATAAATTAAAAAATGGTTAACCATAGATAGAATTCCATTTTAAAACCAAGTCACCATGTGGCTCCCAAGCTCGTTTTTATTTTAATTTAATACCATTGATCGAGCATAACCCCCTCATTTTACGGAGGAGCAACTGAGGCCCAGAGAGGGTCTTTCCTGAGGAACAGAACCACATTTGGGCTGTGGTGTTGCTGATTTGGCTAGATTAAGTTCTTTGAAGCTGGAGCCCCTTCTTGGACAAGCAGTTTGAAGGAGCCATTTGCTTTTTAAGGCCAAAGATGGATCTGTGTGCCGATGCCCTTAGGATGGCTTAAAGCAAGGTGAAATACCCCAGAAGCACCTACTTTTGCCAGTGACAAGTAACTGGCAGAGTCAAGTGTGCATATCTTTTTGATTGTGCTTAGCAGAAAAAGCTCTGTTGACCAAATTGTCATTATACATTTTCTGATGAGCCTCTTAAATATAATTGCAATCCATGTGGACTAGAAGTCCAAAGGGTCTGGGTTCCATTCCCAGCTGTGCCATTGATCCTGAAGTGTAATTTTGGGTAAATCCCTTCTCCCTTCTGTAAATTCACCAAGAAGATGAAGAGGTTAAACCTGCTTCCAGAGTCCCTAGAGTGGTTCCAGCATACCATGATCTTCCTAGGGTAGACTTGTTTCCTGGTGGATTTAAGAATGGCGTCAATAGACTATGAGAAGATGTTCTCAAGCCCGGTCCCTTGTCTTCTGAAACTCGGCTTGATTCATAGTGTGTAACCGCAGTGATGATCACTCGACAGACGAAAACATTAATCTGAGATGATCATATGGTTCTTGTTAATTTGATTATTAATATGGTCAATTATACTAATAGTTTTCCTAATATTAAACCAGCCCTGCATTCCTGGTATAAATCCCACTTGATCATGGTGTATTATCCTGGGGATGATTTTCTGTAGTCTTTTTGCTAACATCTTATTTAAGATTTTAGTATCAATGTTCATTAAGGAGATTGGTCTATAGTTTTCTTTCTCAATTTTCAACCTACCTGATTAGGTATCAGTACCCTGTCTGTGTCATAAAAGGAATTTGACGAAAACATTAATCTGCAAAGACATCACCATTGGCTCTGATTTAATTAAATAAATCCCTCTAATTGGCTCTAAATTCTATCAGCCCATTAATTTAGTGAGGTTGTCTTGACCCACAGTGCCTTGCCCTGAACTAAGGGGACATCTCCCTACAATAGGTATGATTAGCAGCACCCCTGTAAAGTAATAGGGATCTAAAGTGCCACAAAATCTCTGAGGCTTTTCCCTGCCCCCTATCTCCCCCCAAGTGCCTAGTCTTACTCCCCTTGAGATGACTTTCCTACCTGACTGCATCTCCTTGTTCTCTTGACTCTCTAAGTGGCTGGTGGATGGGAAACCCAGTATAGTTGCTGTTCAGGAGCTGTTGGTTCTGTTGGGTGTCAGGTTGCTAAGGTAAGTGCTAAACGGGGTTAAGTCTCCTGGATTGGGGGCTCTTACTTCCCCCTCAGGTATGATCATCCTTGATTGTCTGGAGATCATAGAACCTAGAATTTTGGAACTGAGGAGGAGCTCAGAATATAACATCACAGGGTGGGAGGAATCTCAAGAGCCTAGAGAAAAGAAGCATAAAGGTGGGAATGGGGGCATGGACAGCAAAGAGCACTTGTCCTCAGCCTCAGAGGACAGCCCTGGGAGCTAAGAGAAATTACCCTGCCAGATTTCAGGGAGATTCTGGGGGGAGGGAGAGGAAGGAGGGAATCATAAGATTCCCTAAGTTGTACTTAGATGAAAGAAGATTATCTGGGTGCTGGGTTTTCTGTTTTCTGAAGATTATTGAGGGCAATTCTGTTTAGGTGCTAGTAGGGGGAGCTATGGTCAGGGGTGACCTATTCCAACTTCAAGACACAGTTGTTCTGTGCCTATCATTTTCTAGCAAAGAAAATTTTACAGAAAAGGCAAGCCAGTGAACTTGATTTTGATTCCTGGGAAAACTCAAAATGTTGAATTTACAATAATTATACTCTTAATTTCTCAATGTTAATATCTTCCTTGAGGGGTTGGGAACTTACCAGAGTCTTAGCTCATTATTTCAGCTTCATAGGTAGGGAAAATCAGTACTAGAAGTCATAAGACCTGTATGTGCCTCTAGTTTGTTGCATGATGGTACTAAAGTTATCCACTAGTGCTGTGCTTTGGTTTTTCCACTTTAAAAAGTAGGGATAAAATCAGTGTGCTGTGAGACTAATCTGAGTTGTGAGAGTGTGTGGATGTTAAGAATATCTTTGGAGCTTTTGTGGGGTAGGGGGTCTCTTGAAGAGTTACTGAAAGATGACATTTAGGAAAAACCTCATAGCCAGCCAGAGGCTATTAGAAAGGAGAGCAGCAATGAAAGATAATCCCATATCAATCTTGATAGAAATCTTCATAGAACTTTTTAGGGAGAGGAGAGAGCCACGTCATTGGGCACTGGAACCTTTTTAACTGTTGTCTACTCCCTTTCCTCCAAAAGTGTAATTTTTGTGGCATCATCAGCTCTTGGAAGGAACACAGGATGTCACAGGTGGAAAATCTTTTAGGTGAGATCCAGTCTAATTCTTGCATTTTCTTCCTAGGCAGGGAAAAAACAGCTTGCTTGAGGCTCTGTGGTAATAGAAGCAGAGCTCTAGGAGATTCCCTGCTGGCCTTCCTCACTCCCACTCTTCCACTTCCCTCAGTGGGGATTGCAGACGTTTATCAGGCCATTCTCAGAGGTCCGCAGCAGAGGCAGAGGCGAGCCAGTCTGCAGAGTCCTGGGGCAGCTCTTCAGGAGCACTTATTGCATGGACCCTGCAAGAACCGGATCTAGGTGGCAGAAGAATCCATCATGGCTGGAAAGGGATTGGGGCAGCTGGGGAGAAACTGATTTTTAGTGGCCTGAGTTAAACTGGCCTTAGCATTGTTTCCTGGCTCTGAGAGACATTTATCCTTCCATGCATATAGATTTTTCATTTTGTGATATTGGTGAGTCCAGTGCTCTTATTACTCATTTGCTTAGAGGTCCCAAACCAGAGAGCACTGATAGAATGCTAGAATTTTCCAACTACAGGAACTCTTAGAGAACACCTCATTCAACTATTCACATTTAATAGTTGAGGAAATAGGCTCAGAACAGATTATAAGCTTCTTCCCTTGTTTTGTGCTAGCTCCTATACTGGCTGGGGCACCTGAAGGAGAATTTTTATCATAGAAGTATTATATAATTATTATTAAATAATAACGTAAAATTATCCTTATTAATAATTGTTGTTCAGTGCTTTAGCTATTTTGGGAGCCAGACTTTTTTATAGCATAAGACTCCAGTGGTCCATGTGTGGTACCCATCCTCTGTTTTTGTCCATTGACAAGGTCAGTGTAATTTTTACAAGATGTTGTAGTGGTGCTGGAGCTTAGAACCAAGGAGGATAGCTCCCATGAAAATAAGGCATATCAGAGTGGGGGCAGAGCGGTGTTGGGTACGGGTGTTGTAGTTGGCCCTTGTTGGGGTCCAGATTGTTATTGGAGCCTGGCACTTTGGGGGTTTGCTTTGCTAGTGGACAAATAAAATCCCAAACAATGCATCCAAAATAGAATTTGGAAGATCTATTAGTCTAAACTCCCCATCTAAAAAGAGGAGGAATCAGGGTATGAGAGAAGCTTACTTAAGATAGATAGCAAGCAGCAGAGTTGAGATGAAAGTCACCTTCCCCTGGTGCAGTGCTGTGAGCAGGAAGAATCTGGGCTCGGGCTCTGCCACGCACTCATGTGACAAGTTGCAGCCTGGTGGGATGGAAGGATGGGCTAGATCATCTCTCTGGGTCCTTTTAATGCCATCAGTCTTGATGGGGTGAGGGTTGTGAACATGAGTCTTGTACGGTGTATGAGATGCACCAGTGTAAGTACTGATGGATGGTTAGAGAACGAACACTAAGGAGGAATACTAGCGAGGGATGCACTATGTGCTGCAGATGGGAAAGACCATAGCAACAATGGAAGGAGCTCAAAGAAGCCAGGGAGTTCCAAGAGGATGAAGGATCCAAGTGGTGTCCTAAAGGGTGGGTAGGTTATGGAGAGATACAGGGATTCTCAAATTTTCTTCCTTATTATTATTTGCTCTGAAGAATCTTACACAACAGACTAAGACATGTTCAAACATAAATTCCCTATAATTTTATAAGACAAAAGTCAGAGTTGGGAGAATAGCACAAATGGATGCCAGAGTAGACTAGACACAAATTTTTGTGCTCTAAATAAGATGTGAAGATTTCCTCCCATTGGGCATTAAGCATTTGATACTGGAACTCTCACTTTCGCAGAGATCATTTCAGAGGCTGTCCTGCTGTAGAGAACTGTAAAAGGGGGTCTCCATACCTTTGTGTGGACCTTCATGGAGGGGAATTCCCTGCTTCTAGAACAACTGCAGAGCCTTGTCCTGGGGCAGGTCTTCAGGAGCACTTCCATGACCTCAGATCTAGGTGGTAGAAGATCCACATGACTAGAAGAGGGATGGAGGAGCCAGCTGATTGCAGTGACTTGAACTCAACTGGAGATAGCATTGTTTCCAGGCTCTGAGAACAGGCCTCCATTTGTCCTTCAAATGCATATAGATTTTTCATTTCATGGTGTTGGTGGGTTTAGTCCTCATAAGACCTGTTTGCCGCCATCACTTTGCTTTATATTGTAGTGCTCTGTGGTTGGTCTCTAGAGGCTATTAAATCATCTATCTGTCCAATCTAGGGAACTTTGGGCTGAGAGGCAACGTTTTCTATAGCTCTAATTGTTAATTTTCAAGACTGGCTAACTCCTTTATCTCACTTTCAGTTGGGAATGACCTTCAGTCTCCTCTTCATCCTGATCATGTTCCCCTGGATATTCCTGGCTTGTCAGTTTCTGTCTAAAATGTATTTTCAGAACAGAGTATTCCACATAGTAACTGACCAGGGTGGAGAAGAGCAGAATAATTGTCTTTCTGGACAATATCATAAAATAAACCTCTGTGTTCTGCAGAGACTGGATTTTTGATATTAAAAGTATTCATATTTCTTTTAAAAAAAATAATTACTTCCATTTAAAATGTCCCATGTCTCTAGTCTCAGGCCCTGCATGATGATTTGTGGGGCCTAGAGGAAAACATTGGCTATGCTCCCCTGAATATGCTTAATCTGGTTTGATCTCAGCCACAGAGTGGATCTCAGTCTGTAGTTGGATGGGACATTGCCGGGGAATACTCACTGACATAGGCTTTAGTGCAGCCAGATGGCCCTCCTGTTGGATTTGGAGTCACAGTTCTTATCCACCTTTTATCCATTTATCAGCTGTGTGACCTTGAACAAGCCACTTCACCACTTGGGTGTGAGAATCTTTAATCCCCATTCCAGCTCCATTAGGATTCTGTGATGTCATGGCTTAAACTTTTGGGGAGGGGATGAGTTAGAAGACTTGACAAAAATTAGGCTCTTCCTCCACCTCATTTAAGTGTTTCTTGTTTGTCCTTCCTTCTGGAAAAGGACCATGCTTCAGGAAGATGAGGTCATCTTCTTGCATTCACTTGCAAGTGAATTGGATTTAAGTGAGGGAGGGCTGTGCAAAGTTACAGCCTTACTTTCTCCTCCAGAGTCATCTGGGTTGTACTGTTCCATTTCTTGCTGCTGCACCTGAGCATTTCTAACACGTCTGTGGATAGCATTGTTATTAGTTGTGGGATTAAGAATTAGTCGTGCAGATCATATCTTTGTTGATCACCAACAAGCATTCCCATTGTTCGTCATCCTTTAGAGAAAGTATTATGGGTAAGAAAGCCATTGAGCCATGCCTGTGTGGGCTTCTTGTGTTAACTACATTCTTTGGGCCAGCCTCAGGCAGGCCTCCAAGGACCAGGTTTCCGCATCTGCCTGAAGAGCCAGCCAGACTGTAAAGCGGCTTAATTTTTTTGAAAACCACGTCCATTTTAGTGGGGCTGGATGGACTAAAAATGGTTATGTTCAATCATTTAGTCCTGCACGCACTTAGAAGGGTCTGTTATAGGCCAGGAGCAGGGCACAGCCAAAAATCTAATTAAGTCCTACCCACACCGAGCTGGCAGTCTAGCATCTGCACAGGCATTGAGCTTGCTTTGGGGACTTTCACTGGTAGAGGAGTTCCTAGTGAAGAATTTCCTCTGCTAAACCAATTTTTAAAAGTCCAAGAAAACTGCGTTGGGTCCTGGCCAGTGAGGAGGCCCTGTGTGAAGTTGGGCTCTGGGTCTTAGGGCTTTTGGCATACTGCCCATGTCCACAGAAATGTACACAGAATACATCCTGAGAAAATACAGTCATTAGGGAGGGAAAGGGTTTGGGGGGAAGTGTTTAGGAAGGGCTTTCTGTAGGTGCTTCTTGAGCTGATTCTTAAAGGAGATGAGGAATTTTGTGGCATGGAAGTAGGAGGGAGAAATACTCCAGATGGGAAAAGGTAAGAAGGGTGTTTATGTGTGTGCACGCACGTGTACATACAATATGAATACATTTGTATATTAAAAACCAGGTGCCGTTCTAGGTTCTCACTGAATACTGTAATACATTGTACAGCTATCAGAGCTAGGAGAACTCTTAGGTTCTAAGAGCTTTCAGAGCTTGAATTCTAGGGATTAGGAAATAAGTGGGTTTGACTCCTGGTTCTAATCTGACCAGAAGTGGGTTGTTAACCTTTCTGAGCTTCTATTTCCCAGTTTGTAAAATTGGGAGCTAATATTATTTGCACTTTCTACCTCATAAGGTTTTGGTGAAAAAGTGCTCTGTTAAACCTTAAATCACTTAGAGAAGTGAGATTCTGTCTTTACTTGAAGCTATTTTAGAGCAGAGATGTCAAACGTGAAGTTCACAATATTATCTAAACCTTATGAAAATGCCTTTGGGAAATATTTAACAAAATAAAACTACAGTAAAATGCAGTTACCATGTGTTTTTCTGAGTCAGTATGTAACCTCGGGGATCCTTATGTAAATTGGTGGCCCCAATTCTACTTATGTTTAACCCCAGTCCTTTAGAGTATAGAATTCTGGGAAAGCCCTAAGAAACCTTTCATCTGCTCCAGCTTCCTCAGTGGGTTCTTAGGGATACCTCAGCTAAGGTCAAGCTGTTTTACTTATTTATAGACCATTTAATAACCTTTTCCAGAAGAAAAGTCTAGGTGGCCATGATCAGGGTCAGCCTGCATCTTGGTGCCTTTCTATCTGTCTCCCTTAAAGCAACATGTGCAAGATGGCCGTAAAGACAACCTTGAAGGGTTCGTGAAAACCTTTGAAAAACTTCCCTCTACAGATGGATATCCAGGAATATATGCCCTCGACTGTGAGATGGTAAGACTCTGGGGCTGTGACTGGTGTTGCTCTATCCCAGTAGTTGTTGGCACTGTACTTTGCCCCTGTCTCTGTGGTGAAGCCTGTGTTGCTTGGCCTGACTGGCCTTCCTGTCCTTCCTGTCCTTCCCTTGCTATACCCAGGACCAGCTATGTCCTTCAAACAGGGTCTCTGGACCTTAGTGGCCTGCAGCTGGCCCTGAGGATAATTATATAAGGTGTGTTGGTTACTGCCTGAAATTTAGAGTTTTAATTTTCTTTCTGATAAGTTGCCATGAAACCCCTGAATGTTTCAGGAGAAAGAAAAGCCAAGATGCCATTAATTTGTATTTACAATTAAAATGATTGTGAGTGTTACTTTGCAGCCCCAAAGCCCCAGAGTCTTTTAGGTTTTCTTATCCTTACCTCTCTTTTATTTATCTAAAATGTAATAAAAAAAGAAAAAAAAGAACATTGCCAAGTACACTCTCCCCTCTTGCCTCTTTTTTCCCCACTCTTTTCTCCTCTGGATAGCTCTCCCTCTTCATTTCTTTCTCTGCTGTATTGGCTTTATTCCTTTCTCTGGCCACCCCCCACAACATTGACTTTTGTGTTAAAGTACATTTTTTTTTTTTAAATTGATTATTTCTATTAGACAAAGTGGTATATTTTTTTAAAAATTGATTGTTTCTATTAAACAAAATTATGTTTCTTGATCTCTGGTGACAGTGATCAGAATTCATAATACCAATATTTTCTCCTTAGGGTTTATTGACTCCTTTTTTAAGGATAGGTTTGGCTGTTTGAGTGTGAAGTTCCTCCACTTCTGGGGTCAGAGCCCTTGATTTGTTTACTTTAAATTGTTTGTAGTTCTCCCTCTCCAACTTTGGGTCATGATTGCTCTCCATATTGAAAAGGTTCTCCCACATCTGCTTTAAACTTTGATTGGCATAATCCTTTGCAGAAAAATTGTACCCACTTCTGCTTTATTTTTAAATACAAATGGTTCAAGATGCCTCCTGGGATTTTCCTATAATGATTCTTTTTCTTTTGATTAACGAAAAGTCTTCTTGAGATTGGGGAGAGGTTAGGAGCAAGGGGAAGGAAAAGAGGCCAGTTATGTGACCAAAGCCTTTGTTTTGTCTCTTAAGCTTTTGTATTTAAGAGTCTCCTGTTATCAAATCTGGTGGGGACCTGGATCCTAAGAAATTGTTTATACATCTGACTTTGAAATGAGTTGTCACAATTGAGCCCTTCCCTGTTTGTTTGCTTTCCTTTTAGTGTTATACCAAACAAGGCCTGGAGCTAACAAGAATAACTGTGATCAACTCTGATCTGAAAGTTGTCTATGACACATTTGTGAAACCAGACAACAAAGTTGTGGATTACAACACGAGGTAAGTGAGGATTTTTGCCTGCTGTTTTAGAGGTTCTCTGTGCAGACAGTCTTTTCTTGCTTAATTGGAGTTTTTGTCTTTTTTTAACTCTCTGCCAGTCTCACTGATGGGGGAGATAAAGGTCTCTGGGGGAAGTCCAGGCATTTACCTTGCTGATCTCATTCTTTTCACATTTATCTTTTCCCTTTAGAAAGGTTATGGCTCCCTGTTTGTTGTCTGGGACATTAATTCCCTACTTTCTGAGACCCATCACCATCTGACTCTGGGCCCCGTGTTTAAACTTCTTCCTGATCTAGATTAATTCATTGTCACCAACACATCTTGTTCATCCTGCCCCCCATCCTTTCATTGTGTATCCCTGACTTGGAATGCCTTTCATCCTCCTTTTGATTCTTCAAAAGCCTGTTCATCCTCAGAAGCTCCACTTTAGTCCTTTTCTCTGTAAAACCTTTCTTTGCCTTGCCAGTCCCTCTCCTCTCTCTCCATCTTCACTGAATTCTCGATTCTCCTGAGACAGTTCAACTCTTTAATTCTTGCCTGACTGTGCCATGGAGGTTAGAATGTAAACCTCTGTGATTTTGCTCAACAAGAGTGTATTAAGTGCCTGCTACTGGCAAAGCCCTGTGTTAAGTACTATGGTTACAAAGAGTACTGGACAGGGCCCAGGGCCCAGGGAGGGGAAGGGACAAGTGGGCTTTTATAGAGAATATCATGGAATAAAGAATAAAGTCCAGGTACAAGGTAGGTCAAGCCTGAAGAAGAGCTCACTCTCATTCATCAAGATGTCATCTGAACTGAGCCTGGAAGCTTATATAAGGCCTATAAATGGGAGCTGCTAAAATGAGCAGAGGACAAGGAGCTATCCACTGGGGCTAGACTGTAGGCTGGGCAAAGAGGGATATGTCTGGTGGCATTCTTATTCAGGTGAACTTTGATCTCGATGCCTTCTGAGAATCCCCTCTGGCTCTGGTTCATGGAAAGTTTGCTAAGATCTATTTTTTTCAAGTACTGATGACCTCTGTGCCTCTACCTTTCCATTCAGGTTTTCGGGGGTGACAGAAGAAGACTTGCAGAATGCGTGTATAACCCTTCGGGATGTCCAGGCGGTATTGTTGAACATGTTCAGTTCAGACACCATCTTGATAGGACACAGCTTAGAAAGTGACTTATTTGCTCTCAAGGTAGGAGTCTGCCCCTCACTTCCTCTCTCCATCCTATTCCATACACCCCTCCCTCAGTAATTCTTTAGATTGGTTTCTTAAAAGAACAAAAAAGGAGAGCAGATTGGTGGGAGGGAGATTAAGTGGCTAAGCTCAATATGGGAAAGAAATTCCTGCTGAGCAGTGCTGTTTGATCCTCGGCTTGGGCTGCTCTAGGAGGTGGCCAGTCAGAAGTCTACCTATCAGGGACACTTGCCTTTTACACATCATCTCCCAGCCTATTCAAGTGCTGGACTTCTCTGACTCTTAAAAACTCTGGTTAGTTTTTGGGGAAGAAGCTAGAAACCAGGTCAGGAGAATCTCAGGGAAGCCGAGGCTTCCCTTCTAGGTTTCCCAGAACACTGTCCTTTTGGAACTCTACCTCTAGCTTGGTAAAGTCATCAGTGCCAGCCTGCAACGCCAGCAGGAAAATGGTCTCCATTTTCTCTCACCAGGAGCAAAAACACTGTCCTATTATTAAGAAATTCAGCCATTTGTTGCTTTTGTTGTTGTTTTTCCCAAACCTAGGTAGCTCTTGGAGGAAGGGAATGACCTGGAACTGTGAAGCAGGAGATAGAGATAAAAAAATATATAGCTGTAAATATAGACAGAGGGCAGGCTCCTTGGCTCTTGTATCCCTTGTCTCCTTGCATGCATGTGTACATACTGCAAATGTATACATGTATGTGATTGTGTGTACACACATGTATGTAAATAAATCTGGTAAGGTAGGTGGGGCCCCAGGTGTGAAAGGATCAAAATTCAGACAGAAGAATTTCTGTTTACTCCTGGAGGTAATAGAGGACCATTGGAGTTTGTGGCTGACATAGTGAGAACTGAACTTTAGGAAAATCACTCCAGCAACTGTGGAAATTTGATTGGAGAGGGAAGAGACCTGCTGGCTGGCCCTACATCTGGGCCAAAAGGGAGGAGGAAAGCGGGAGGTGAAGACGAGGAGAGAGGACATTGGGAGGTGGCAGTGGGGGGACCTGGTGACAAAGATAGGGAAGTCTGAAAGAAGAGCAGGCTTCGAGAGGAAATGGAATTCTGTTTTGGACATGCCGAATCTGAACGTGCCGGTGTCAGCTGGTGACGGCTCAGGAGAGAGGCCAGGATTCTGGAAATAGGCCAGGCCGACTATGCATCCACTTTAGCAGAAGGAAATTGTGGTCACTGAGTAGTTTTACTGTAGTCATCTTGACTCTGACCTTAGGCAAGTGAGGCCTGGGTCTGAAAGCCGGCCACTTCTGTGAAATAAGGACAATGATTTGTGGTGAGGAAGCTCCACATACCCGTGACTTAGCAGAAAAAAGCTGGATTCCAAACTTGGTCCTGCTTTTCCTTCCTAGTGTTATCTATGTCCATTTTTATCCCTGGGCTTCAGTTTCCTTGTTGGGACCTTGTGGAGGTTGGACTCAAAGAACTTTTCTAGCTCTGAATCCTTTAGTCTCTTCATAGGATCTGTCAGGGTATTGTAAGGCACCTGACACACTTTGGAAATGGAAGCTGGCTGAGAAGTCAGATTTTTCCCTTTATTCTTTTCCACCTGTCCCTACTAGAGTCCATTCTCTGCTCCCTTGGAGTGCCGAGCATCATGGTTTCTCATGTTGAATCTGCAGGCTGTTAGCCCAGAGCTCCAGTCAGCCATCTGGGCAGAGGGATGCGTTGGGATTAAGACAAGCAAGGCTCACTTGTGTAAACAACAGGAAAAGAGAAACTGCTGTTTTGCCTTCTAAAGGATCGGCCTTCAAGAAGCTGACAGTGTGTCCCTGGTTGGCTCTCTGGCTGGCACCTGGCCCAGTTTGTCTTGGTTTAACGTATCCCACCCTGCGGGAAAAAGAACAGTGGAGTGCTTGTGTGTGTGTGTGTGTTTGTGGTACTGGTGTGCTTTTTTTCAGAGTTCTTTTAGCGCTTACCAAAGAACTCGCCCCCTGCTGCTGCTGGAGGCTGCTCGGGCTCTTGTGGAGCGTGGGCATCATTAAGGAGGGAGGAGACATGGTAGCTGACAAAGAACAGGCCTCTGCGGGTGGTGGGGCCTGTGTCCCGGGCTTCTCAAGCTGACTCCTACAGGAACTGGTTTGGTGGGAGCTTTTGTCTGGTGTGTTATTTCAGAAGGGCTAATAATTCTGCACTGTAACTGGGCTGATTCAGGGGAATGGAAATAAATCCCTAAAGCCCAAACAGTACCTGAGGTCTAACTGGGACTCCAGAATGCTTGTACACTTGGGCACCTTCACGGTAACTTACAAACTTTATTCCTTTTTCTTCTCTCTCTTGTAGCTTATTCACACCACAGTAGTGGACACATCAGTGGTCTTCCCTCACCGCCTTGGGCTCCCCTATAAGAGGGCACTGCGGACGCTAATGGCCGACTACCTCAAGCGTATTATCCAGGACAATGGTGAGTTGTTCCACTGTGCCATCCTCCTGCCCTGCCACCAGAGCCAGTGGAACAGGATGGCCTGGGTATGAGATGGACCCTCAGCCGGCGCCTCACTTGGAGTCGTAACACTAGTGTCAAGTCTTGATTTTGTGATCTGCATGGACTCAAATTTCCCAGGGTCTGGATCTCAGAAGCCTTTCTTCTCCCTCTAAATCATATCACACACACACTCACTCTCTCTCTTTTTCTCTCTGGGGTGGGGGTGGGGGTGGCAACTGGAATTAAGTGACTTGCCCAGGGCTACGCAGCTGGTAAGTGTTAAGTGTCTGAGGCCGAACTCAGGTCTTCCTGAGGAGGGCCAATGCTCTCTCCACCTCACCATCTAGCTACCCCCTCTTTCTTTTTTTCTGTAAATGGTTAGAAGCTAATTTGGGTGTGTTCTGCAATGGTGCAGAGAGGGCTGTGTTAGGCAGAGTGTTTTAGGTTCTGCTATTGCCAGCTGTGTGGTCTTGGCCAAGTCCTTCCTCTCTCTGGGCCTTTTGGGCTTAGACGAGGTGCTCTCTTTTCTAGCTCTGATGCTCCATCCATCTGTGCTTGATTTCGTGGATTGTTGTGCACTGACTCCCTCTCCCCTCTCTCTCTGTAGTGGAAGGCCATGATTCAAGTGAAGATGCCAGTTCTTGCATGGAACTGATGATTTGGAAAATCAAAGAAGACTCAAAAGTCAAGCGATGACTCCTCTCTCCTCCCTTCCCCTTCCCTTCCTCCTTAACCATCTCTATCTTCATCCCCTCCATCACCATCCCAGTCCCCTCACTTCCTCCAAAGCAGTGCAATAAATCCTCAGAGTTAACACTGTTCACCTTGCAAACAACAAGAGCCTCCCCTGCCCACCCCCCACCAGAGCCCCTCCCTTCTTCCCTCCCTGTCCCTACTCCCTCCTTAGCCCCAGCCCAGCAGCATGCTTTCCCCCGGCGTGTCTGTGCACTTTGGGGTGCTCGTGGAATCTAGAGACTTGTGCCAGCTCAGCACAAGGGGCTGGGCTCCCCGGCTCCTGTACCTCTTGTCTCCATCAGATGAGCATTTCTGATTCTTGCCTTTCCGGTCCCACAAGGTCATGTTGAGCTGCACACCCAGAACTAGGTCCTAATTCTCTGCCCCAGAGGCAGTTTGATCAGGTCTGCAAAGTACTGTTTCTTTTTACATGATGTTAAGGGGGAGGGAGGGTTGGGTGGGCAGGGGAGGGCATGTAGAGTTACCGGGTTTATTTAGGAGGGGGCACTAGGGTTATTATTTTTTATTATTATTTTTTATCATTTTTAATTTAAACCTGAAGAATTGCACAGCATCTGTCTGCCCGCCTGCCGCTGCAAGGATCTGGTGCTGCGCCACCCTTGGGCTGGTGGATGGTTGGAAGAGAATCTGGCAGGGCCCTGTCCAGCTGCTGAGGGAAAGAGCGGGATCCCAGCAGGATGGCGTTTCCTAGAGGGCACAGGTCACATTCCCTTGAAGCCAACATCGAGTGAGGCAGCTCTCCATGATGCTACCCCCTAGCCACTGTCCTTGGGGGAAAGAAGCCACTGGTGTCTTAAACCCATCCGTCCCCTCATGGGACAGGCCGCGCTGCTGGAGTCCCACCGAAGGCCTCAGCCCCTGGCTGGTATGGAACTTCTGAGCATGCCGCCTCCCACCTCCCCAGTCACCCCTCCTCCCTGTTACACGCATAGGGACCTCGGCCTTGTTCTGGGTTTTGTATTCGGCCCCCTTCCCCTGGTTTGTTCCTCTTGGAGAGAAAGCGTCACCTCCCATGGAGGGGGATTGAACAGCATGTCTTTTGGCGCATTCTGGTACTTTGGCCCCATACGCTGGGGCCTTTTCCCTTTTGTGTCTTCATGGAGATGAACCAACCGTGATCTAGGTATTCCCACTCTGAGCTCTGGGAGCGACCCAGGAGTCCTAGACACAGCTTCAGTTTGCTCAGCCGATGATGGCGGCCTGTGGTAGCATCCTTGGCCCTTTCCCTGAACATCAGCGTCTGGTGTGGCACTGGAATCAGTGACACGAAAACATCGGCCTGTTCTTTTGTAACTTTTTTCTTATTTCCACTGAATTTATGGGGTTTGTTTTTATTAAGGGAAATTTCAGCAAGGCTGCATAGGTACTGTTCTCCACTGCCTAGTTTTCTTCCCCTTCCCTCTCAGCTGGAAAAAAATAAATGTTTGTATAGATTTCAGCTTTTGTACAGATGTTATTGGTGACTGAATGAGGAGGTTAGAATCATGTGGAGTCAACTTTCGAAATGGCTCCGACGGCCAGGGATCCTTTGCCATGGGAGAAGGTCCTGGAGTTCGGCCATGTGCTCCACTTCCAGCACTGAGATAAGAAGAACTCTCTTTTGCCTTAATGATTACCAAGTTCCTTAGCCTGGCTTAGATATGGGAGCAGTGCAGGGATCCTGGGGCTTTGTGCATGTGTTTTTTCTTTCTTTTTTTTTTTTTTAAGGGAAAAAACAAACAGGATCCACTCTAGGAGATTGGCTGTGACCCATCTCTCAGTGTGACACAAGTTGGTGGGGGGCACCAGCTAGCCTGAGGGGCTCAATTCACTCTTTCTCCTTAGAGTCCTGCCTGGCAAGGCCCTTGGTCCAGTGTCGTCAGGGTGGTTCTTGACAAAAGCCACTACATTCTGGACCAAAGTTGTCCATGCACTTCCTTCCAGCATGGAGCATATGATTCTAGAGGCTTTTATTGATCCTTTATTCAATTGCTTCCTCTCCCCAGGAGGAGAGATGGATGCAGGTATCCTTCTGTACCATATGTGAAAATAAGACTGTTTGCCCTCTAAGCAAAACACTGTAAATCTGATCCAGTTTTCCCATTGACTTGAATTATCTGGAGGGGTATGTGTTCCAAGGTTGGCTGTTTAATGTGTGGGAGTTACTGTGTGGGTGAGGGGATGGAAGCTCTTCATTTAGGAGGGTGGTTCTCAAATCTGATTTTTTTTTAAGGTAAAATTGGATACCCTCCTCCTTCAGCTCCCATCTTGCCACACCCTCTGCCCTGATTCTATTTCCCCCAGTGACTGTTCAGTTATCTCTGATAACAATTCTAAAAAAAAAAAAAAAAAAAAAAAAAGGCAGGGGTAATGATAGCTGCCAACCACCTGCTATGAGCACATGCCCTGATGGCCTTTGGGGGGACCTTGGCCTGAAATTGTCATGACTTTGAATCTTCAGGTTATGTCCAATGAGATCTGCTGCCTACTTTGTGAATTACAGCCTGGTGGAATTTTATATGTTGGGTTTTTGGACAGCAGGGGGTCTATTCCCCTATATTTCTAAGCCTCTCCAGTGGCCAGGACCACTGTAAGGGGCCACGTTGTTCGAGAAGAATAGGGGAGGGATTTTTTTTTTAAATGTAGTGCCCTGCATTTTCTCGTTTCAGGGGCTTTTGATTTCTTCTTAAGTATGAGTGCTGCCTCCACACTTCAGTGGATGTAGATGTTCTTCCTTGCTGACCGTGGCCAAAAAACCCACCATTATCTGGTGGCCAACCTTTTAGCCTCCCTTTAAAGGAAACAAAGGGGTCGGAGGAAGAAAGAAGGTCAACAATAAAACCCTTGCAATCTCTGTGGAGCCACTGAGTCCCTTTTTCCACAACTTTTGGGAACCAAATACCTGGAGCTGTTGGGCCCTCAGGGAAGTGGTGGCCTGGGGGGGAGGGGCTAGCCTCCTGGAAGCATTAAAGAACCAGCTCCTCTCTGGCTTTCTTCTTCCCAGGAGGTATAAATAGACTCTTCGATTCACTGTCAGCCCGGTTCTCCAGCTGGTCACTTGGGGCCTCAGTGTTCTGCAGGGTGGTGTCTGTCAGAGGCCTCCAGGACAAACAGTAAAGAACAACACCTCCCCGCTTTAAGGGTTGGTTTGGGTGGCGTGGGCCTGCAAAAATCACTTGGGTCCACTTGAGTGAAGAAAGGAAAGAGATGAGAAACGGTTTGTGCTCTCCTCCCCCAGGTTCAAATAGGTTTTAAGGTCAATGCCTTCTGAAGGAATGTTTAATTAGCCATTGGTTTAAAGCCTGTGACTCCCTGGGGGGAAGGACACTACCTTCCCCATAAAGCCTGACCCCTTGGGAGAAATAATTAACTGGCCCTGTGGAGGAGGCTGCCCCTGGCTATTTCAGCTGAGGGAGCAGGGGCAGCCAGCTGAGATGTGCTGGACAGTGAGTCCCCTACTTCCTCCCTGCCTATTATCTTCAAAAGGGCAACAAAGTGGAGAGGAGTCATTAGTAGATGATGCTTGGCTCCTGGATTTCAGCCAGTGGAAGTTAAGAAATTTAACAGGTCCCTCTCTTCTCAGAGAAGAAACCAAAGGGCTCTGCCAGTTTGGGGCCGGGGCCATTCCTGCCAGAGGACCGCTAAAGACTATTTTGTCTTTCTCTTTTTTTCAAGTGCCCCACTTAGTCAAGAACTTTCCTGGCTGGATATTCCTTTTCTATGAATGGGCCCAATGCATCTGGTCCCTTCTCTTTTGAGAATTCTTTGAAGCATTTACCTTTCAAAGTTTTTCTAGGCTTCTCTTCCCCCACCTCCCTTCCTCCTCCCTCAGGCTTGTGTCATCCCCATCTTGAGCCTTAGTTTGCCAATTTGTGAAACGAGGGATTTGAACTAGATGCTCTCCTAGCTCTCCTTTCTATCTTTAAATCCTTTCCTTGTCTCCTAGTTGGATATTAAATTGGGATTAAATTGGAGGCCTAAGTGTGCCAGAATGCCCAGAGACCACTGGAGTCAGAATAAGTAGTCATGAAGTAGGGGCCCTCCCAGCCACAGCTTTGGTTTCCTAGCCTCTGTGATGCATCAGGCACCTGTGGGAAAGAATCCTAAAGTGCTGGGTAGCGTTGGGGACTGTACATATAGATATTGTAACTGTTAATTTCCTTTTTGTAACTATTAATATTTTTTAATAAAAGGTGCTGAGCTTATTCACAAAATGCCTTGTTTGTCATGCTTTCTTGACCAGATAGGATGAGCAGGTAGAGGTTGCAGCTTTAACCTGTTGGTTTGCCAGGGACATTTATTTTCTCAGGGAAGTACCGTGACAGGAAGATGGAACAAACCAAAAAAATAAATAAATAAATGACTGGCATTTCTGGGGCACTTGACAGGCTAAAGAGCAGATCTTCACAACTTGAGAGCTGGGTTAATGAAGGATTATTGTCCCCATGCATTACATTTAATTTAGGAAGGAAAGAAGCATATGTTGAATACCTTTACAAATTTTTCGTTTGAGCCTCTCTACAACCTTGGAAGATGTGTGCTCTTATCATTCCCATTTTACAGATGAGGAAACTGGCAGAGATTAAATGATTTGTCCAGAATCACATGGCTATTAAGTATCTAAAGCCAAATTTGAATTTGGGTCTTCCTGAAGCCAGGCCCAGTGCTATTCAGCTGCCAGGAACTAGAAAGGAGGAGGATATAAAATGAAAGTTTCTGTCCTCAAAAAGATTACATTGTTCTGACAGAAATTTGTGCACTGAGATAGTGCACATATTTGTTTCAGAGAGATCAAGAAAGATCAGGATTGAGGCATGACAGGCAAAGATAAAATTGGTTTGGGAAATGTCATTTGCAAAAAATACATAGAGGAACATGGTGTCAAACTATATGTAGTATTTCCTTATAAAATAGGCTGTGGAAATTAATGAAGACCTATCAATCAAAGAATATTTAGAATTTAAATTGAAAGGAGGATAATAATAAGTGAAAAATTGAATCAGTTGGCATTTCTTTAGTAGAACTAATTTTCATCAGGGACAGTGGGACTTCCAAACTTGGAGTCTACCAAACAGATCTACTAAGAAGTAGAAATCATTAACAAAGACAAAGGTGATTTTTGATCTGATTTTTCTTGTGCAGCATATGATAAATGTAGAAATCTGTTTAGAAGAATCACATGTTTAGGGGAAGTCAGAGGTGGAGAAGGAGGGAGAAAAATAGGGAACACAGTTTTTGCATGGGTGAATGTTCAAAACTGTCCATGCATTGTGAAAAAGTGTTCACCAGGTAGATACAAACATCTACACAAAGTAATTTGGAATGAGGGAGGGCCAGGAAAGGGCTTAGCAAGGATATGGCACCTGGGAGGAGCTTTGGAAGGTGTTGGAGATCCCAAAAGGCAAAGAGAGCAAACCAGAATTGGGGAACTGTGTTTGAAGCTTGAGGCCAAAGATGGAATATCTTGTACAGCAACAGTGAGAAGGCCACTGGAGTCAGACTGTTGAAGGGCTTTAAATACTACAACTGAATTTTTATTTTGTTTTGGAGACATTAGGAAACACTGAAGGTTTAGAGGCCTGGAGAAATATAGTTTTGCAGTAGTTTGGGAGATGGATTAGAGAGATGAGAAACTGGACTGAGCCCACTTTAGAGTCATTTCTAGGCACTCTTAGGGGCAACTTCTCGGTTACACACTTTGTTGTGCTGGTGGTTCTGCTGTTTCAGTCATGTCCAATTCTTTGTGTTCCCATTTGGGCTTTCCTTGGCAAAGATACTGGAGTGGTTTGCCATTTCCTTCAGCTCATTTTATAGCTGAGGAAACTGAGGCAAACAAGTGAAGTGCCAGGTGAAGTACCTCGCTATCCTGTCATACCTACCCTCTCCTACCACAGGGGACAGTGCCAGCCAGGTCCATGAGTCATTTAGGCCAATATGGTCCCCAATTATATCAGCCACTTTTATGGAACTTGATGTGATGATAGCAGTTACAAAGTCAGGAATGTTTTTAATGTGACTTCTTTGTGATTAGTCGTAGCATTAGATCTGTGTGATCACTAGGTCAAATTGCCATTTTGGGGAGTAAGAAAAAAATTTTTTTAGTGAATCTTAAAAATTATCTTTAAATGTAATTGAGAAAAAATAAAATACTTTAAAAAAAAAAGTATATGTAAAATGAACATAACACCTACTTGGTAGGATTGTGAGAATCAAATTAGATAATGGAAGTAAAGGCTGAATAAATGAGAACTATAAAGCCAGTTCTTTGACCTGAACAGTGAAGGGGAATGGGACTGGAACATTTTCTGGTGCTCTAACTCTTAAAGTAGGGCCCAGAGGAGAGAACCTCAACAAGGATTTAGAACCTTTGAGTTCAAGAGCCTGCTCTGTCATAGACAGAGTGCTGTGACTGGGCAAGTCACTTCCCATCCTCTGGGTCTCAGTTTTCTCTTTTGTAAAAGGGGATCATGACAAGCAGCCTTTCTTCAGGAGGATCAGAGACAAAAAACACATAAGCAAGAAGAGGTGCTAGTAAAGAGCGTGTAACACAAACATTAGAATATTGTTAATTTTGTCTAATCCAATTCCCACCATGATACCATGAGCCTATATGTAGAGGAAACCTTATCCAGTCAGTTCTGCAGTGTTTCATCACCTCTCACCTGGACCATGGTAATATGCTTTTCCTATCTCAAGTCTTCCCCTGTTTAACTCATCCTCCATAGTATCAAGTCCAGATCTAGCCTATTTGCTCCCCCATGCTAAGTGGCTCATCATTATTTCTGCCTCAAACACAAACTCATTTGATATTTGGATCCGCTCATAATTTGACTCTCCCCTTCTCCCATATTCCTCCACCTTTTATGCACCAAACCCAAACCAGTCTTGCGGTTCTTTACATCTGAAGTATATCCCCTCATCCGCCTCTTACAAGCCCCTTTGTTGTTTTGTTCAGTTGGGCAGTCAAATTCAATCTTTCATGAACCATAGCACGCCAGGCCATAATATTCTTTACTGTCTCTGAAGTCTGTCTAAGCCCATGTTCATTGCTTCTATGATAACTATGCATTTCACCCCTGCTACGTCTATCTCCTCCTTTTGCCTTCAGTCTTGCACAATATCAGAGTATTTTCCACTGAGTCCCCTCTTCTTGTTCTGTGGCCAAAAGTATTTAAGCTTAAGCTTCAGTATTTGATCTTCCAGTGAATAGACTGAATTAAATATTGATTGATTTGATCTTCTTGCTGTCCAAGAGACTCTCAAAAGTCTTCTCTAGCACCATAATTTGAAAGTGTGAGTTTGTGACACTCAGCTTTTCTTAGAATACAACTTTCACAGACATACATTGTTACTGCAAAAACCATAGCTCTGACTATACACGACCTCCATTGGCAGGTGATGTCTGCTTTTTAGTATGCTGTCTGGGTTTGTGATGACTTTCCTTCCAAGGATCAAATTTCTTTTTAATTTCAGGGCTGCAGCTGCTGTCTGCAGTGATCTTTTAGCCCAAGAATATAAAATCTGACACTGCTTCCATTTCTCCCTTTATTTGACTGCAAGTGATGGGATACATATACAACATTCCTATGGTTGCATGGTCTAATAATCTATCCCATTGAAAACGGAAAAGAGATTAAATTGGAGAGAGAAATGGTAAAATTATAATAGTGGAAGTTCTCAATTTAGGCAGATCTAGCCAAAAAAAAATAAGGAGACATTTCTAGGTCGTGTCCAAGATAGAAAATTCAACTTTTCTTTTATTCTCATGACCTTTCAGACATCTCCAAGATAAGAAATATGTGTGAGAGATAAAGCTATTTCAGCTCTCCAGTATTTGAAACCCCAAACCAGGGTAATAACTTGAACTAACAGCAAAAGCTAATCCTTTTCCCCCAGTAGACCCCATACTCTGGCATGGTTCAACAGCTAACTTTAGAACTCAACTAGGCTCCTCTCCCTTTCTCCTACCACAGTACATCCAAAGCCATCTCCAGTCATCTTGAGTTATATCTTACAACTGGACCCAGATACCTCTGGAGGCAGGTGACCTTGCACAGTCCTCCCTCATTTAAATCCAATTCACTTGCATGTCATGGTATCCCCTCCCTGATGTCAGGGTCCTCTTCAAGAACAAAAGAGAAACAATACATTGCAGCAGAGGTGAAGGTATAGGAAAGGATTTCACATTGCCTAAAGGAAAGGCTGACATTCCCTTAGAAGTGGTGGAGGAGAGACTGAAGTGTTGAAACATGACTTCTCCCATGTGGTGAAGAATGACTAAGATTTGAGGTTCCACACTTGAGAAAGAAAGCTTTGAGAGGAACTCTGAGGGCAGAGCCAAGATGGCAGAATGAAGCCAGGAGGCTGCTCCAGCTCTCCCAGTTACTCTCAAAAACCACATGAAACCAAACCTCTGAACAGAGTCTGATGGGATGAAACCCTCTCTTGCTCAAGATAAATTGGAAAGACTTAAGAAAGATCAGTCTCATTGGGGTGGAAAGAGTGTTTAACCCAGCTCAAATGGTGTCCAGGAAAGTTAGTGAGAGGATCTTAATCATATCAGATCAGCAACTGAGACCCTCGGTCCTGACTCAGTAGCTGGACAGACCAGTGGGGCAGCCGCCAGTCCCAGCACAGAAGACAAAACGCCAATCTGGGAAACCAGGCTGTTGCCTGGAGACAGCCAGTAGGGCTACCCTCTGCTGTGAGCAAGACACCAAACCAAAAGGCCCCTGTGCTCAAAGCCAAGGCTCAGAGCTGCACAAGAAGCCCTTTTAATATTTATTCCAGGAACAGAGCTTGACCATAAAAGTCACAAAATAGGGAGGGAAATGAGCAAGAAACAGAAAAAAAACCTTAACCATACAAAGCTACTGTGGCGACAAGGAAGATCAAAACACCAACTCAAGATGAGGACAAAATGCCCACAGCAAAAATTTCAAACATGAATTAGTCTCAACCCCAAAGAGGCTTCTTGGAAGCATTCATAAAAGATTTTAAAAGGTAAGTAAAAGAGGTAGCAGAAAAATAGGGGGAAGGAACAAGTAGTATTCAAGAGAGAGTCAACAGCTTGGCAAAGGAAGGACAAAAATTAACTGAAGAAAATAATTCCTTAAAAAGTACAATTGGAGGGGCAGCTAGGTGGCGCAGTGGATAGAGCAGCAGCCTTGAATTCAGGAGGACCCGAGTTCAAATTTGGTCTCAGACACTTAACACTTCCTAGCTGTGTGACCCTGGGCAAGTCACTTAACCCCCGCCGGGGGGGGGGGGGAAGAAGAAAATAACACCTTGAAAAATAATCAACTGGAAAATTACAAAAGCTAACTGAAAAAAATCACACATTAAAAACTAAAACTGTTCCAAATCACTATTGATCAGAGAAATGCAAATTAAGACAACTCTGAGGTATCATTACACACCTGTCAGATTGGCTAAGATGACAGGAACAAATAACGATGAATGTTGGAGGGGCTGTGGGAAAACTGGGACACTGATGCATTGTTGGTGGAGTTGTGAAAGAATCCAACCATTCTGGAGAGCAATCTGGAATTATGCCCAAAAAGTTATCAAAATGTGCATACCCTTTGACCCAGCCATACTACTACTGGGCTTATACCCCAAGGAACTACTAAAGAAGGGAAAGGGACCTGTATGTGCCAAAATGTTTGTGGCAGCCCTTTTCATGGTGGCTAGAAGCTGGAAGATGAATGGATGTCCATCAATTGGAGAATGGTTGGGTAAACTATGGTATATGAATGTTATGGAATATTATTGTTCTATAAGAAATGACCAACAGGAGGAATACAGAGAGGCTTGGAGAGACTTACATCAACTGATGCTGAGTGAAACGAGCAGAACCAGAAGATCATTATACACTTCAACAATGATACTGTACGAGGATGTATGCTGATGGAAGTGGATTTCTTCAACATAGAGAAGAGCTAATCCAATTCCAATTGATTAATGATGGACAGAACCAGCTACATCCAGAAAAGGAACACTGGGAAATGAATGTAAACTGTTATTTTTACCTTCTGAATCCAATTCTTCCTGTGCAACAAAAAATTCGGTTCTACACACATATATTGTATCTAGAATATACTGTAATATATTTAACATATATAAGACTGCTTGCCATCTGGGGGAGGGGGTTGGGGGAGGAAGGGAAAAAATCTGAATAGAAGTAAGTGCAAGGGATAATGTTGTAAAAAATTACCCATGCATATGTACTGTCAAAAAAATGTTATAATTATAAAATAAAATAAAAATTAAAAAAAAAAAAAACAAAAAACAAAAAAAACTAAAACTGGACAAATGGAAGCTAATGATCTTCAATGAGATATCAAGAATAAGTCAAACTAAAAAGAATGAAAAAATGGAAGGAAATGTAAAATACCTCATTGGAAAAACAGTTGACTGAATATAGATCCAAGAGACACAGTTTAAAAATTATTGATTGATTTGAAGGCCATAACAATAACAACAAAAAAGTCTATACAAACTATTTGAAAAAATAGGGAAAGAAGGAGTCAGTCCTATCAAATTCCTTTTATGACACAGATATGGTACTACTACCTAAGCCAAGTAGGATGAAAACAGAGAAAGAAAATTATAGACCAATTTCCCTAATGCATATTGATGCAAAAATATTAAAGTATTAGGAAAGAGATTACAGAAAGTCATCTCCAGGATAATACATTATGACCAAGTAGGATTTATAGCAGGATTGCAGGGCTGATTCAATATAAGGAAAACTATTAGCATAATTGACTATATCAATAACCAAACTAACAAAAATCATATAATTATCTCAATAGATGCAGAAAAAGCATTTGATAAAAATCCAACATCTATTCCTATTAAAAAACAATAGAGAATATAGGATTAATGGAGTTTTCCTTAAAATGATCAGTAGCATCTATTTAAAACCATCAGCAAGCATCATATGTAATGGGAATAAACTAGAACCATTTCCAATAAGATCAGGAGTGAAACAAGGTTACCCACTATAACTATCTACCATTCAATATTATATTAGAAATGCTAGCTTTGTCAATAAGAGAAGAAAAAGTGTAAAGTCTGTGCTAGCTTCCTGGAGGCCTCAAGAACAGCCTGAATCAGGATAAGCAAAAGTCCTTGGTCTTCAAGGGGGAGGAATGAAAGAGATGGACAAAACTGCCAGGAGTTTTGCTAAAGATCTAGAGTTCAGAATCTCTATACTTTTTTCTTCTTTGTCCTGAGGCCAAGTGAAGTCTGGCTCCTCTCACTCCACGCTCTCTCTCTATATATATATATTTGGTGTATGTATACACCAAATGATTGAGCCATCATGGAATAGTGAGAAGGGCTTTTTTTCCAAACACATGCTAATAGAGTTATTGTTGAATAGGTATTTAGCCTTAAGTGCTTGGTTGTCTGATTCAAACACACCTTTTAAGAGTTTCAACCCTTTACAAAAAAGAGATTAAAGGAATTAGACTAGGTGATGAGGAAACTAAATTATCACTCTTTCCAGATGATATGATGACATACTTAGAGAATCCTAGAGAATCAACTAAAAAAACTATTAGAAACAATTCACAACTTTAGCAAAATTGCAGGATACAAAATAAATCCACATAAATCATCAGAATTTTTATATATTACCAACAAAGTCTAAGAGCAAGAGATACAAAGAGAAATTCAATTTAAAATAACTGACGATAATATAAAATATTTGGGAGTCTACCTGCCAAGGAACTAGAAGAACACAACTACAAAACACTCTCCACACAAAATCAGATATAATTAACTGGAAAAATATTAAGTGCTCATGGGTAGGCCAAGCTAATATAATAAAAATGACAATACTACCTAAATTATTTATCTACTTATTCAGTGCCATGCCAATCAAACTCCCAAGAAATTATTTTACAGATCTAGAAAAAATAACAAAATTTATCTGTAAGAATAAAAGGTCAAGAATTTCAAGGGAATTAAGAAAAAATGCAAATGAAGGTGGCCTTAGTTGTGCTAGATCTAAAACTATATTATAAAGCAGAGGTCATAAAAGCCATTTGGTACTGGCTAAGAAATAGACTAGTTGATCAATGGAATAAGGTTAGGTTCACAGGATAAAATAGTCAATGACTATAGTAATCTAATGTTTGACAAACCCCAACACTTCAGCTTTTGGGATAAAAATTCACTATTTAACAAAAACTGTTGGGAAAATTGGAAACTAGTATGGCAAAAACTAGGCATTGACCCACACCTAACATCCTATACCAAGATAAGGTTGAAATAGGTTTATGATTTAGACATAAAAGAGTGATACTATAAGCAAATTAGAAGAACAAAGGATAGTCTACCTCTCAGATTAGTGGAGAAGGAAAGAATTTGTAGCCAAAGAAGAACTAGGGCACATTATGGAATGCAAAATGGATAATTTTGATGATATTAAGTTAAAAAAGTTTTTGTACAAACAAAACCAATGCAGACAAAATTAGAAGGGAAGCAATAAACTGGGAAAGAATGTTTACATGCAAGAGTTCTGATAAAGGCCTCATATCTAAAATATATAGAGAACTGACTCAAATTTATAAGAATTCAAGCTATTCTCCAATTGATAAATGATCAAAGGATTAGAACAGACAATTTTCAGATGAAGAAATTAAAATCATCATAGTCATGAAAAAATGCTCTAAATCATTATTGATCAGAGAAATGCAAATTAAAACAACTCTGAGGTACTACTACATACCTCTCAGATTGGCTAAGATGACAGAAAAAGATAATGATGAATGTTGGCGGGGATGTGGGAAAACTGGGACATTAATACATTGTTGGTGGAGTTGTGAATTGATCCAGCTATTTTGGAGAGCAATTTGGAACTGTGCTCAAAAAGTTATCAAACTGTGCATATACCAAAATAAGGTCGAAATGGGCTCATGATTTAGACATAAAAGAGTGATATTATAAACAAATCAGAAGGACAAAGTATAGCTTACCTGCCAGATTTGTGGAGAAGGAAGGAATTTGTGGCCAAAAAAGAACTGGAAATAATTATTGAACAAAGAATAGATAATTTTGATTATATTAAATTAAAAAATTTTGTACAAACAAAACTAAAGGAAGCAATAAACTGGGAAAACATTTTTACATTCAAGGTTCTGATAAAGGTCCCATTTCTAAAACGTATGGAGAATTGACTCAAATTTATAGTAATTCAAGCCATTCTCCAATTGATAAGTATTCAAAGGATACAAACAGACAATTTTCAGATGAAGAAATTAAAACCATTTAGTCATACTAAAAGGTGCTCTAAATCACTATTGATCAGGGAAATGCAAATTAAGACAACTCTGACATAATACTACACACCTCTCAGATGACAGGAAAAGACAATGACAAATGTTGGAGGGGATGCTGGAAAACTGGGACACTGATACATTGTTGGTGGAGTTGTGAAGTGATCCAACCATTCTAGAGAGCAATTTGGAACTGTGTCCAAAGGGCTATAAAACTGTGCGAATCCTTTGATCCAGCAGTGTTTCTACTGGGCTTATATCCCAAATAGATCTTAAAGGGGGGAAAGGGACCCACATGTATAAACATGTTTGTGGCAGCCCTTTTGGCAAGAAACTGGAAACTGAGTGGATGCCTATTGGAATACATGGGAGCCATCTGACAGTGGCTGCTTGTTGATCCAACCCAGAATGGATCTCCTCTTGTGAGAGGATGATACAAGGAGACTGAGAGACAGTTGCTGTTCTCTGATCTCTCTCCTCTTTCCTCTGCCTACAATTTATCTCATTCCCAGTCCACAACACCTGTGTCAGCAAAGGCTGCCCTGCAACTCCTTCAGATGCTATGATCCACAGCTGTGGAGGCTCTTGGAGAATTGACCTGTCCCTTAACAGATGCCCATCAGTTGGAGAATGGCTGAAAAAATTATGATATATGACTGTTATGGAATATTATTGTTCTATAAGAAACAACCAGCAGAATGATTTCAAAAAGGTCTGGAGAGACTTACATGAATTGATGTTGAGTGAGATGAGCAGAACCAGGAGATCATTGTACAAGGCAACAGTAAGATTATACTATTATCAGTTCTGCTGGATCTAGCACTTCTCAACAATGAGACAATTCAAGCCAGTTCCAATGATCTTGTGATAATGAGAACCATCTACACCCAGAGAGAGGACTGTGGGAACTGAGCATGGATCACAACATAGCATTTTCACTCTTTTTGTTGTTGTTTGCTTGCATTTTGTTTTCTTTCTCATTTTTTTCCTTTTTGATCTGATTTTTCTTGTGCAACATGATAATTGTATAAATATGTATGCATATATTGATTTTAACATGGATTTTTACCATGAGTAACATAAAAAAGAATCCATCTCTGGAAAAGTTTTCCCACAAGGAAAACCCTAAGAAACATTGTTACAAAACTCCAGAACTATAATCTCAAGAAAAAATTTTATAAGCTGCCATGAAAAAAAACAAAAAAACAATTCAAGTATCAAGGAACAATGGTCAGAATTACCCAGAATCTGATAGCTTCTACAATAAAGGATCAAAGGTTTGGAATACTATATTCCAGAAGGCAAAGGAACTGGGATTACAATCAAGCATTAACTACCCAGTGGGACTGAGCATCATTTTTCAGGGAAGGAGATGGAGCTTTAATGAAGTAAGAGACTTTTAATCATTTCTATTGAAAAAACCAGAGCTAAACAGAATATTTGATCTTTATACACAAGACTCAAGAGAAGCATAGAAAGGTAAATGGAAACATATATATATATATATATATATATATATATATATATATATATAATAAATTTAACCACAAAAATTCTGGAAAAAATTGAATAGGGACAGAAAATAATACATATTTTTTTCTTAGCAGTACATGGTACCCATGTAAAAATTGACCATGTATTGTATGTAAACCTAACAAAAGAGAAGAAAGCCTTGAGGTTCCACCCTTAGGAAAATTATCAAAGGAAGTCAGAAAATGAGTAATAGGAAAATATAAGGGCTGGGAGGAGGGGGGAGAAACCCTAAGCTCTCAGGAGGAAGAAAATTCTGTTAAAAACCTTGAGCACAGGGGCAGCTAGATGGCGCAGTGGATAGAGCACCAGCCTTGAATTCAGGAGGACCTGAGTTCAAATTTGACCTCAGACACTTAACACTTCTTAGCTGTGTGACCCTGGGCAAGTCACTTAACCCCAGCCTCAGGGGGAAAAAAAAAAAAAACCTAGAGCACAAACAAATGAATCAACAGGGAAGTTATAACAAAATGGAAAGGGACTCCAGATCATCTAAACTATTTCAAAGATTTCTGAATAATCAAGACAACAGAAATAGTTGGTGGAATAGAAAAACTTGAATCTATGGCAAATATCAACAAAGAAATAAGAGAGAACAACTGATTGGAATGCAAAGCCACAGAAGCAAAAAACAAACAAACAAAAAAAAAACCAAACCAATCTGGAAGAAGGAAAGCAAAAAACAAGAATGTTAAAAGAAAACATGATCTCCATATAAGCAAAACATAATGATCTTGAAGACATGATGCATAGAGAAGTTAAGGATTACAAGACTTTCAAAGAATGTGACAAATCAAATACAATAAATAAGACAAGAAAACTGCTCAGTACTTCTAAAAGCACACCAAAAAAGTACCAGTTGAAAATATCTCCAGATTGCCTCTAGAAAACAAAACAAAATATTATTCTTTACACTCTAAGGTTTCAAGTTAACTATTTCAGCATCAAATAACAAATTTTGCAAATGACCAAATATAAAGGAAGAGAAATTAGAATATTATAAGACTATTTTGTACCTACTACAGAAAGGATTGAACTATAAAGTGCAAAGTGGCTCAAGATGCAACCCTAGATGGTATACTCTTAAAACCTCATGAATTAATCATCAATGAAATAGATTTTTGGTATAACTAGATGGTGCAGTGTATAGAATAATGGACCTGAAGTCAGGAAGACCTAAATTTATATCTGACTTCAGATACTTACTAATTATGGGACCTTGGTAAGTCACTTAACCTTGGTTGTCTCCGTTTCCTTTTCTGTAAAATGAGCTGAAGCCCAATCTAGCATTTTTGCTAAGGAAATCCCAAATGGAGTCAGAAAGAATCAGACATGACTTAACAACTGTGTCACTTTACAAATATTACCTTATTTGATTCTCATCACCCAGTTTGATAGATAGGTACTATTATTATCGATATTTTACAGATGAGAAACTGAGATAGAAAGCAATTAAATGACTAGTCCACATTAAACAGATAGTGTCTGAGGCTATATAGGACTCAAATCTTCTTGATTCCAGTCTGAGCACGCTATCTGCTGCTCCAACTGTCTACAAATGAGTTTTATTGGTTTTTTTTTGTGAGACTAGACTTCGGAATTGGAAGGTACATAAAAAGACACTAAACTAAACTAATGCAGAATATGAGATATATCCTCAAAAGTAAACAATGCAGAGATAGTTCTCAAGGGAACAAAGCCAGGCCATCTGTAGCTGATGGGGTGCAAATATTTTAGCATTTCAAGAAGTGTTTCAAAAGAATTTGTAGGCATCCCCAAATCAAGCAGCAAAGATTGGCAGTGGGCTAAATTCCAAAAACTGAGTTTAGTGATAAACAAAGGAAAGAAGTGGGCTAAGTTCCCTAGTAGAACTTGTTAACAGAGGGGAAGATGCCATGAAAAGAGAGAAGATGCTATAGGGTAGGAAAGTTCCTGATGAACTAGCTATTAATGAGGGGGAAGATGCCTTAAGGCAGGCAAAGTTCCTAATTAATCTGATATTGTGAAGCTTAGAAAGTGGGCTAAGTTCCTAAAGAGCTATCCATTGTGCTGCTTAGTAAGCAATTCTTAGTAAGAATTAGTCAAGAAAGAGAATACCAATAGGCTCTTTTATAGGAAAAAATTATCCTGACTTCTGTACTTTGGCCTTCTAATCTGTTGGGGTCATGATCATTTTGTCAATGTAAGGTATTCAACAGGGCCCCTGCTGCAACAAAGACCCACAACAAAAAGACCATTTAAGGACACGATAATCTTGTCAAGGTCCCTCCCTGCTTGCCTCTGAAGAGAGCAGATTGACCACCCTGATTGTTTACAATATATTCAAGAAAAGCCCACTTAAGGGCAAAAGGTAATGCCCCACCCCCCTTTCCCTGGCTGAATGGGTCAAAGGAGGAGTCAGAAAATAAGTAATAGGAAAATATAAGGGTTGGGGGGACGATTTGTTCCATTGGTCTTATAAGTGGCTGAAGCAGGCACTGTGGAATACTTAAAGCTTGGTCAGACATTGAAGGACATTCATGCTTTCCCAGACCATTGTCAGTCATCCAAATTTTTGTCTTGCCGGGACTTTGATAACCCTGGAAGAAAGGAGGCTGATAACTCTGTGCAACTCTGCGTCACTTCACACGCAAAACAAGACATTACCCCATTGATGTCATTAGTTCTTTTTGAAAATGAAGAATGAACCCAAAAGAGATCAAAGTCAATTAATAAATGTGTATTAAGTGCCTACTATGTGTCAGACACTGTGCTAAGATACAAAAAGAGGTAAAAGATAGTCCTTGCCTTCAAGGAGCTTACACTCTAACTGGAAGACTAGATTTAAATAGATGTATAAAAAGCAAACAGTACACAGAATAAATAGGAAGTAAACGATTGGAATTAAGAGGGATTGGGAAAGGTCTCCAGTAAAAGATGGAAGTTGAGACTTAAAGGAAGCCAGGGAGACCAGAGCAGAGAAGTGAAAAGATTCCAGGCATGGGAGATAGCCAGAGAAACTGCCCAGAGCCAAGAGATTGATGGGTATGTAGTGGGTAGTAAGCCTGGAAAGAAAGGTCGGAGGGAGCTAGGTCTTGAAGGGCTTTAAGTGCTAAACAAGAGTATTTTGTATTAATCCTGGAGGCAATAGGGAGCCATTGGCATTTATTTAGGTGAGGGGGTGATATGATCAGATATGTACTTTAGGAAAAGTCATTTTAGTGGCTGAATGGAGGATGTGTTGGAGTGAGGAATAGATTTATTTAAGTTGGGAAGATCTACTAGAAGGTCATTCCAATAGTTTAGACATGAAATTATGAGGGTGTCAGTGTCAGAGAAGAGAAGGATTCAGGAGGCGCTGACAAAGGTGAAATTGTCTTGGCAATAACTTAAATATGGCAGGTGAGAGATAACAAGGAATGCAGGATGGCTCCTAGTCTGAGGAACTTGGGAATATGCTATTACCCTCTAGAGTAAAAGGGAGTCAGGAGGAATGGTGAGTTCTGTTTCAGACATATTTAATTGAAGATGTCTACTAGACATTTGGTTTGAGATTTCTGAAAGGCAGTTAGTGGAATGACGGTCAGCAGAGAGGTTGGTAGGATAGATAGATTGAAGATGGCAATTAAATCCAAGGGAGCTGAGGAGTTCACCAAGTAAAGTAGTATAAAGGAAGAAGAGCAGAGGGCCTAGGAAAGAACCCTTAGGGACAACTGATGATTAAACAGCTAGAAAGAGCGAAAGGCCTTTTATCTATAAAAATATTTACAGTAACTTCTTTTTGTGGTGACAAAAAAAAAAAAAACTAGAAACTAAGAGGATCTTCAAAATCAAGGAATGACTGAACAAATTATGGTATGTGAATGTGATATAATGGTTATCCTATAAAAATGAGTTATCCTGTAAGATGATTTTAAAAATTCATAGAAAGACTTTTAAGAACTGATGCAGAGTAAAGTGAGCAAAACTAGACGAATGATTTATACTATGACATTAATAGTATAAAAATGAACAGTTTGGGGTATTCTTTATAAACTATGAAGAATGAAATGAGTACACCCAGGAGAAAAATTTGTACCATAAAAACAATACTAAAATCAAACAACTCTGAAAGAGCTAAGAACTATGATTGATACAAAGACCATTCGTAATTCCAGGGGACCAATGATGAAAAATGCTATCTATTACTGAATAGGGATAGATTTAGGGTTCTGAATAAGACATATAATATTTATTTTGGTATATAGTCAATAGGGAAATTTTAATTTTTTTCTTGACAATGCATATTCATTTTAAGAAATTTCCTTCCCCCACCCCCCCTTTTTTTTTCTCCAATGGGATGGGAGAGAGAGAAAACAGAGAGAGAAAGAGAAATAGGGAGAGTGCTGCAAATGTGGAATGTTGCATGAACTTTCAAATGAGGTCACTGTATTTTTAGTTTTACTTAAATTACTATTTTACTTTGATACAGAAGACCTCTTAGGAAGTGGGAGTAATCTGCAAATATACTTAATATATATATATTTTAAATCAATAAACTGAAAGTGAAAAAAATAAACAATGAAGGAAAAATAACTCCTATAGTCTTTCAGAAAGATAGCCTACAGGAAAATGGGTGAAGTGGCAAAAAGAAGATTGGAAAAAGGAGAAAGTAAAAAGGGAATTTTGAATTAATGATGGGAAGCAGTCCTAATGAAGAATGGCCCATGGTGGGAGATGAAGATTCTACAATAAGAGATGGGAACCTTATAAGGAAAATCATTTTTAAGGACTTGGTACTTAAAACAGTCTGCTCCCCTTCATAGTATTTTGTGTCTTTTACAGTTAGGTATCCCAGTGTGTAGAGTAATGGACTTGGAGTTAGGAACACCTGAGTTCAAATTCATCCTCAGATACTTCTTAGTTGTGTGACCCTAAACAAGCCACTTCATTTTACTTGCCTCCATTTTTTCATCTGTAAAAGGAAATGGACAAAGAAATGGCAAAACACTTCATTTCTTTGCCAAGAAAATCCCAAACTTTGTGACAGACTTGTACATGACAAATTACTGAATATCAACATGTGTTACCATATATAGTATCCTGCCTCAGAAGAGGGAGATTCAGAGATCCTGAGGAGCAACTGATATCCAGGAGGTTGAGAGGGCATCAACTCAGAGAGGAGGCATCATGGCAAATGGGGAAAAAGAAATTATCATGAGAAGAGGAGGAAATAGTAATAAACTGCACAATTAGGAATAAATGAGAATTTCTATCATGGAGTACTACTTCTAGTCTTTTTATCTCCTCCAGGAATTGCTATTTCAGGGAGCAAGACCTATGTAACAGTTACATAGAAACTGTTATGAAGAGGAAACTCAAAATATCTTGGAATTTTTAATTCCATAAGGAACTAAAGAGAAATAAATAAATATAAGAGCCATGAATCAAGGAATAAAAGTTGAGAATAGAAAAAGAGGGAAGAGGAATAATAAAGAGAATAAGGATAAAATGTTTTAGGAAAAAAAATTAAAGAAGAGGAGAGGAAGGAGAATTTTTACTTTAACCAAGAGGAAGAAAAAAGCAGGGGAAGAATTAGATAGTAGACAAAAAAGGAAGAAAGAAAAAGGAACTAATAAGGTAAGTAAAACTCCAGAATTAGGGAAAAGAGTAGCAAATGGGGAAAAAAAGGGGCTTGCAAAGAGAGCTGCCTTAAGATAAATGAAGCAAAAATAACTGAATGGACAAGGTAATTTTCTTTCATGGGAAAAGGAATTTTTAAAAAATCCTAATTTTTTGGGGGGGAAAATATTAGCGCCAAATGGTGGAAAATACAAATCTAACTTCCATAAATTTAAATGTGAATGGATCAAACAATCCAATGAAATGAAAAAATGAGAAATTGGATTTAAAAAAACCCCAACAACTCATAATCTATTGTATATAAAAAATACACCTAAAACATATCTATTTTTCAACAGCTGATCTAAAATAACTTGAAAACTATGAAGTCTTCAAAAATAGCTTTATTTACCAATTCTATCTTATTTGATTGCCAAAGAACTGGAAGCGATCAATGATTGTAGCCTCTCAGAGCCCAAGGATTTAGAGACTGATAAACAAACATTGGTTTTAATTTAAAATTCCCTTCTGCATTACTCCTCATTAAAAGTGTTAGGCAATCATTAAACACTTTAAATCCAGGTTGACTTTTTCCTTTCTTAGAAATGGAAGTTCTAGAAGGCATCTTTTATAAGAATAAGCCTGTTTAATTAGAATTACAAACTTGTTGATCAATGTAGCTACTTTATTCAGTTAATTTCCTCAAAATATCAAGATATTTACCAGTTATACCCTTATCTGTACTGGCTAACTCTGGTAATTTTAACATTATACAAATAAATTTGATTTTTAAAGCAACTGAGCCAACTAGTGATTATCTCAAAAGTCCTCTTGCCTCCACTATCCATTTATTTCTGTTTTTCTTTCACCATTTTAAATAAACTTGAAGCTTTTGAATGAATGTCTGTTTGGCTAAGTGCAATATGCTTTCAATTGTAATCTTCAAATTCTAAACCTAAAAAGTACTCCATTTCTATCATTATAACACTTCTATCCCTCATAGTTGTTTGCAAGCTGCAACTTTACCTTTTTAAAATTTCCTTTGCATGTTTTATATTTATAATAATTTGTAGCATACATTCAGGGTTCAGATATCTACTTCATCCTACTTTAGTCACTATTACAGCATTCATTTACTGTTGTTTGCTGTTGTTCTCTTATGTTCATAATCCTATTTGGGGTTTTCTTGGAAAAGATGCTAAAATGGTTTCCATTTTCTTCTCCAGCTCATTTTCCAGGTCAGGAAACTGAGGGCAACAACATTAAGTGACTAAGTCACATCGTTAGTGTCCAAAGCTGTATTTGAACCCAGGAAGATGAATCCTCTTGATTTCAAGCCCTGCACTTCACTGTATTTCCTAGCTGCTTCACAATATTCATACTATTCAGTTATATATATATATATATAAATTGTCTTAATTTAGTAACTAGCATTTTTTTTTAGTACTGGCAGTATTTCCTTCTGAGAAGGATTCTGAAATAATCTTCCTTCTGTCCATTTGTTAAAAACTTTTTATAAGAAATTTAACAGAACAGCTGTTTAGTGATAGTAGGCAATGGCATGGCACATTTACCCACAATAGACAAGGGCAGAGTGATGAAGTAATAATTTAATATAGAGTTAGACATGACTGAATGACTGAACAACAGCTAGCTTACATTAATTGAATTCTGACATGCATTTTATTTGTGTGTTGCTTTACTTTATTAGAATAGAAGCTTCTTGAGTCCATGGACTGTCTTTATCACCAGTGCTTGACACAGTGTCTGGCACATAGTAAGTGTTTAATAAAAGCTTGTTGAGCTTTTGGCTTGATTTGTCATGGCAAATTTGCAAGATTTGAGGTAACATCTCAGAGTTGTTTTGATTTGCCACAATGCTACAAAAGCAAACAAACACAGTTAACATAGTGTTTGATAAGTCTGAAGACTGAACTCACCATTTGACAAAAACTGCAGGGAAATTTAGAATGCAGTTTGGCAGAAATTAGATAAAGATCTGTATCTTATATCATATATCAAGAAAAATTCCAGATGAATACATGACTTAAACATCAAAGATGACATCTTAAGGAAATTAGATGAACAAGGAAGAAATTACCTTTCAGATCTATTAATAGAGGAAGAATTCATGAGTAAAAAAGAGATAGGAAGAATCATAGAAGAAAAAAATGGATAATTCTGATTATATGAAATTAGATAATTTTTTTCCACAAACCTAATGTAGCCAAAATTATAGAAGGGAAAGGTAAAAGGGAGAATTTTTATTACATAAAATGTAAAAATTTTTTTTTTACACAAATAAATGCAAGGTAGCTATGATTAGGGAAAAAACAGTTAATTTGAAAAAAAGTCTTTACTTTTTTTTTTTTTTGATAAAAGTCTCATTTCCAGGATAAATAAAGAACCAATTCAAATTTGTAGGAATAAGAACCTTTTAACAGTTGATGAGTGATCAAAGGTATGAAAAGATTATTATTTCTTAGGAAAGAAATCCATGCTATCTATAGCCATATGAAGAAAAATGCTCCAAATCACTAACTAGAGAAATGCAAATTAAGGCAACTCCAATGAGATCAATGAAATTAGAGAAGGATCCAAATGTACAAAAATGTACATTCTTTTCATAACTGGAAACTAAGAAGATGCCCTTCTATTGGGTAATGGCTAGACAAATTATGGCCTATGAGTGGAATGGAATGTTATTATGTCAATGGAAATGATGAAATGGACAGTTTCAGAGGAAACTTGGAAAAGTTCTATGAATTGATAAAGAGCCAAATGAGCAGAATTTGTACAATAACAATCACAGTATAATAATCATAGCAGTATAGGGAAAAGCAAACTTAAAAGACTATAACTTGGATCAATATAATGATAATTCCTTAGTCCAAAGGACTGAAGATGAAACTTGTTATTCCTCTCCTGTCAGAGAAGTGATAGATTTAAAATGCAGAATAAAGTATGATTTTTTTTTTTTGTACATGGTAAAGTGAGAATTTGTTTTGCTAGGTTGCATAATTATTATGAAGGCTTTAGTTTCTTTTCTTCCTGCTTCAGTAGATTTAAGGGACAGTGAAAAGGAGAGGTCATAAACGTTTATAAAAAAATAAATACTTAAAAAATACAAGGAAAGGAGATTAGTCTGGTTTGACTTGTTCTTGGTTATATATATATGCATATGTATGTATAAAATCTATAATGGCTTTTAGTAATCACTACTTCCCTTTCTAAATGCCCACACACCATCCCTTTAAAAGCATGCCCTAGAATTTTGCCAGAAATCAAGATAAAGCTTACTGGTTTGAAACGACTTAGCCTCTTTCCTTTTTTGAAATTCAAAACATTTGCCTGTCTGAAAACCTGCCTATTACTATTCTCCATAAATTTTCAAAGAATATATTCAGTGATCGAGCAATTCATTCTTTCAGTAACCTAGAAGCAAATTTATCTGGGGCTAATTGAGACTAACGTTTTATTTCTTTTGACTTTTGACTTCCTGGTAACTATTTCTGTCCTACCTTTCCTAGCCCAGAGATCATTCACCTTGGAAGAGAATACAAGCACTTTTTTTTCCTTCCTGTATTTTGTGGTTTCATCTACCTTGAATAGTATCCTATCCCTTCTCCAAGCTGCCTCTTGTCCCAGCTAGGCTTTAAAAAACATTAAATTAAAAAAAAAAATTATGGCCATCTTTGGATGACTAGGCTTTTGTCATTACAACATTATTCTCATAGGACCATGTAGCTTTTTTATTTTTATACTTAGCTATCCCTTCCAGGCTTCCATGTTCCATCCATTTTTTTTTTTTTTTTAATAAAATTCAAATTGCTGAATGAATTTCCTCTGCATCCATGATGGTTCCCTCACCTCCCCTTTTCTTCCTTATCAAAATCATTTTGTTTGGGTCTTCAGAATTTGGGAGTGTTCCTTCTCCCTTGGGACAACTGGCCCTCAAGAGTTTTAGATTATGGGAGTCTGTATGAATTTTTCCCCATCCCAGATACTGAAACCCAAGGTCAAGGATGTGAAGCTGATGGAAAGAACCCTAGCCTGAAATAGCTGTAGGGAGAGATCTGATGCTAAAGACTTAGACTTAAGGGGCAGGATAGAAATTCAAGAGCTTTGGAGCTCCCAAGGCTCAGAAGGAGCTACAAACGAATTTTCATTTAGCACAAAATGAATCCTAAGATTCTGGGAACATGGACAAGTCACAGAATGGATTTCTGCCAGGAAGAAAGTGGGCTTCCATGGAGAGCAGGGCATCTCAGTTCTGATTTCCTATGGATTCCCAGAGGGACACTTCCCCTCTTCTGGATGTCTGAGAATTAAGGGCTCCATGTTAGAATCTAACACTCAGGGAAGGGTGTCTCGCGGGAACCCAAATTGTGGCTGTTCCCCCTTAAGAAAGAATCAATGTGTGGTTTACAGGAATATAGAATCACTGAGTGCAAAAGCTGACAAAGATCTTAGAAAAGAATTACACTAAACCTTTCACTTTACAGAGGAGAAAGCTGAAGCCCCCCAAAATGAGAATTAATTTGTCCAACAGATATACAGTCAGTCAGTGAGTCAACAATCATTTTTTTAAATGGTGGCTAGGTAGTGCAGTGAATAGAGAGCTGCAGACCAAATCCCACTCCTTCTTCAAATACTTCCTATTTATATGATCCTGGGCAAGTTACTTTTAACCACTCTTGGTCTCAATTTCCAAATCTGTAAAATGGAACATTTACCTCACCGGGTTGTAATACCAGATCAAATGTGATTACAGTTATCCCTTCCACAATTTGACTTTGCCCAGTGCAGTTCCAATATATACAGGGTCTGCATAAGAAATTAAATGGAAATTTGGAAGGGGGGTGTTTGCAGAAGCCATAGACAACATGTAAAGGCCAGCAATTGACAGAGAAAAAGTTTAGAAATTCAGAAGTGCACAAATATATTTGGTGTCTCAAGGTCTTTTTTTAAAGATACTCAACAAATATTTATTCATTGATTCATTAAGCATATGGTGCAATAACCAGAGGGTTGTATTTTTTAAACTTTCAAGACATGTACCAATAACATACCAAAGTACTAAATATGCCAAGTAGAATTTACATTGAAATCTTGTGCTTTTTAAAAAATAATTATTATTTTATTTTTTATTGAGTTCTTTTTTTTATTATAGCTTTTTATTTACAATATATATGCATGAGTAACATTTCAGCATTGACAATTGCAAAACCTTTTGTTCCAACTTTTCCCCTCCTTCCCTCCACTCCCTCCCCCAGATGGCAGGCTGACCAATTCATGTTAAATATGTTAAAGTATAAGTTAAATACAATATATGGATACATGTCCATACGGTTATTTTGCTGCACAAAAAGAATCGGACTTTGAAATTTTACAATTAGCCTGTGAAGGAAATCAGAAATGCAGGCGGACAAAAATAGAGGGATTGGGAATTCTATGTAGTGCTTCATAGTCATCTCCCAGAGTTCTTTCCCTGGATGTGTGCTTTTTTTTTTTTTTTTTTTAAAGCTTTTTATTTTTCAAAACATATGCATGGATAATTCTGTAACATTAGCCTCGAGGTCTCTTTTAGGGACTTTGAAGTTGATTGTATGGCATGGGAGACATGGGCACAAGATAGCCTAGCATGGCGTGCCCTCATAAAAGTAAGCGCTGTGCTCTAAGAGCGAAGCAGAATCCAATTAGCTCAAAAGAAAAGCTAGATTTTCAAAGTTAGAGAAGCTACCCCAAATGTTCATATGGACTATTTGTATCTGACCTGTGGCAGAACATTCTGAGCTGATATCGGTCTGATGAGCCACAGATGGACAAGCTGTAATTTAATTCTAAAGTCATTTTGGTCCTCTTCAGAAACGGACAACAACCATAACTATAGTGCAGGTGGGCATAAGAAACTGGGAATTTGGGGGAGTTTTGCAGAAGCTTCAGACAATAGATGAAGGCTAGCAGCTGTCACAGAATAGATTTAGAAACTCAGAAATGCATAAAATATACATGGTGTTATAAAATATGAAATATTTTATGTTTTAATATCATAATAATTCAGACTTCTCTGTTACAGAGGGCCAAGAATTGTCATGTGGATTTTCCAGATGGGGGAGGGAGAGGGGGGCACCCGGTGCCCCTAACCCCTGTGATGTGGAAGGGATGATAAGTGTACACTTGTGAAGGCTTTGTGAGCCCTAAATCACTTTATAAGTGCTAGCTAACATAAATCCCGGCCAGGTGCTTAGTCTAAGCCTCCAAGTTGCACAGAGAAGGTGCTGACCTGCATTCACAGAGGAGATCTCTTGTAGATCTTAGCTTAAAAAGCCCGAGGTCGTCCCCTGCACCCAGGGCCACGGCATCCCCATCTATCTCTGGCCATTGGACCCAGATGGCTCTGGAAGGGAAAGTGAGGCAGGGGACCTCTCCCAGCCCTCCCTCGCTGAGGCTTCATCTCCCTGAGGTCCTGGGCCTGTGGGAAGGAGGACAAATAACAACAATAACCATCCTTGCACTAATGACAGCCGAGGTTCTTCTGTCCCAGGTACTGAGCTCATGTACGGGGAGACCCCCTACCCACTACCCCCGGTCGTGGGTTAAGGACCAAGGTCTGCTGCCTCCAAGCCCTCTTTGCTTCCATGCAGAGTGGGAAGCCCTTATGGAGCACCGTCTCTTTTGTTTTACAGATGGGGAAACTGAGGCGAAGCACAACCGACTGCCTCTGACAGGTGAGCCCGAGCTCCCTCCTCTGGGGGCAAAGGACCGGGCAGCGGGGTGGTGGGAAGAATCCACTCCTTGGGGGAGGGGTGGCGGCCTGCCCAGAGCTCAGCCCCCCTGCTGGTTATCTGAGCCAAAGGCAGGAGGGGTCGCAGGTCAGTGGGGACGATCGATTCCAGCTTCTAAAGAGCCTTTAACAGGTTTTCTCCATCCCCAAGCATGCCTTGTGCGGGGGCCCCTGCAGCTCCTTTCTCTGGGGCTTGCCCCAGGCAGGAGGGATGGCAGGCTGGGGCTCACGGCTCCACATTCCCCATCGATTGGACCCCTTGGAGGGGGCAGCCTTAAGCTCCTTCGATCATGGCCCCTGCCCATCTGTCCACTAACTTCTCCTGGTCCTGCCCTTCAGAGGAGGTGCTCTGGGAGACTGGAGCCGGGTCGGGGAGAAGGTGGGGAGCTGGAACCCAAGCCTCCGGCCTCTGGAAGGGTGGCTCAGGGATCCTGAGGGTCTGTGTCTGGGACACAAAAAGTGGATCTGGAATCAGAGCCATAGATTTGAATCTGTTACTGTGTGCCAGTGAGCAGATCAACTGATCTTTTAGACTTTGGATCCATTCCTGTAAAGTGAGAGGGTAGGTGAATGGTCCTAAGTCCTTCCAGCACTAAAGCAGTGAGCCAAGGAAGGTAGATGGGGTTGAGGGGACAAGGAGGTTGTGCATCGTCTCCCGAGAAAGGGATTCTGGTTCAATGGAACCCTGAACCTCAGGGAGACTTGGGGCTGAAACCTGCCCCAGGTACTTACTATCGGGGTAATCCTGGAGAAGTTTCACTTTCACTAAATCTATTACTTCATCTGCAAAACGGAAAACAAGTAAACAAACAAACAAACAGCAGCTCCTATTTCACAGTTGGGTTGGGAGGAACAAATGAAATAATGTATGTATTTCGCAAAGTTTGAAGAGCTGTATTTTATTTCTTAAACAAACAAACAAGCAGGGGTCCAACTTGGGCAGGGAAGGAAACCGTTCTAAACTGATACAACTGAGGAGCATGTCTAGATTTGGGAGGAGAGGAGATGGGGCTGGAGGGCCTCGCTAACCTCACAGCCCCGGTTCTAGCTCCCCTGGGAAGCCCTGGGGTTCTCTCATTCACCACCACCCCCTTCTCCATCTTCACAGACACTGTGTTAGCTCAAGCTTTTTATACTCCAAACTGGGATACTGCATTAACCTCCTTCCTACTCTTCCCACCTCGGATTCCTTCCAGTGCCGAATAGCAGTTCTGAGCCTTTGTAAAAATTTATCACAGCTCTCCCCCACCTTTGACAGTCTGATTCTGATTCTCAGAGTCATATTTTGAGATGCATAAAATAAAATCCTTAGAATTACAGATACACCAAAATACAGGAAGTGAATTACTATATTTGAAAACAAGTTCATGGACTACAAGTTCAAGTAGTAGTTCATGGACTACTAAAAACTGTAGTCCAACTCCGCATGTCACAGAAAAAGCCCAGAAAGAGGGAATGCTTTGCCTAAAGCCTCACACGAAGTTAATGAAGGTGACAGAATTTGAATCCATGTTTTTGGAGTCCCAACCAAAATGGGGTTGTGTGGAATAAAGCTGAGAGGGCAAAGGGTACTGAGGGTGGGCCAAGCTGGAAGTGGGAGAGGGCCCTAAGAGGTGAGCTTCTGTCTTCCATCTCTGCTTTTGGAGACTGTGAGAGAACGGGAAGTGATGGAGAGGGCTGTGATCCACTAGCAAGGCCTTTTTTTCTGGAAATCTTTGCTAATCCGCCCCCAGCCAAGCCTGAGGCCTGAGGCCTGAGCCCCCAGGCCCTCTAATCTCCTCCAGGACCTGCCCCAAACTGACTTGTCTTGGCTGGAGGCTGATAGCCTATGACAGCCATGGAGGGCCAGGGGCCAGCTCGCCAGAGGGGAGGAGCTGGGAATGCAGGAAGGCTCCCTGTCCAGGCATTTGCAGCCTGGCCCTGTCCTGCCCCGGTCTGAGAGTTGAGAATGTTAGCACTAGAAGGGACTTAAGGGATCCTCTCTCCCAAGCTCCTTATACAGATGATGAAAAGAGTCACAAAGAAAAGTGACTTAGCTAGGGTCACACCATGGGCAGGGGGCAGGAGTAGCAGGTGAGGGATGGGGTCCGGTGGAAGGACATAGGGGGTAGCCTGGGGACACCTCCTCTTTCCCTGGGCACTGCATCTGTCTCCTGGAGTGATCCCTGATGGAGGGGGAGCAGAAGGCAGGGAGGGAGTAGCTTTGGTGACATAAGCTAATCCAGGACTGACAGGGGAAGAATAGCCCCCCCTCTGGCTCTCTGATATGGGGCTGTCCCAGGCTCTGATTGTACCCCCTACACACACACATCAAGTTCCAAGTCCCAGAGGGATGGGGCCAGGATACTCCCCATTGGCCAGTGGCTTAAAGGAACAGGTGGGGCCCAGTCACAGGAGCTTAAATAGCCAAGGGAGGAGGGCACTTGGGGGCTCATGCTGGCCAAGACTGCCCAGGAAGAGAAGCCAGGAGAAGGTGAGTACTCAGAGCCTGGGGCTGTGTGGGAAGGAGCAGGGCTAGAGGTGCCCCACCCCAGCCAGGAGCTGGGAGAGTGTGGGGTGCGGGAGGGCCAGAGGTTGGGTGACCTTGCTTCTTGCTTCCCCCTCCGGACCGAAGGTTCTGGTTACTAAGTTCTGCTGTCAACCTTCTTTGAGACCATGGACATCAGCCACTTACTCTCTGGGCCTAAAGTAATCGGGAGATCAAATGCTTTAGAACTGGGAAGGACATTTTCCTGAGTCAAAGGAATAGGGGCTCACCCCGAGAATCAATGACAGAGCCTGGAAGTCTTGGGCGTGGGCTGCCTGAGGGGAAAGGATGATTTGGGGTTCCTGGAGGACCAGTGCTCCCTCATCCCACCCAAAGCTGGGAGTGTGCACCTGGCCCCATGGTTGGGCTGGAAGGGCAGCTTCTTTCATTTGGGCTCAGCCTGGACTTTCTTCTTCTGGGCTGGCCCATATTTCAGATGGAGATAGTGAGAACCAGAGGCTGAGGATCAAGCTACATGGAAGACAGATACAACCCCTCGAGTCTTACTGACGGGAGCCTTCACATCCTTCCAGAGGGCATGGTCCAAACTCCCTCCGGTCTGTGGCTGCTGGGCCCAGGGGGGCCTCTCACCCTGCTTTGTGCTTCTCCCCCTCTACTGCATCCACCTTTCCATCCCCAACTAGGAGTGGGCCACCTGGCAGGTGAGGCAGGAGATGAGGAGGGAGGGAAGGGGACAGCTGCAGACCAGCCTTCTGCCTTCCTTTCCCCGGGTTAGTCCCGACTCATCTCCCGTGACCTCCTTATCTGGCCATCAGCTTCTGGATCCCCAGCGAGCTTTCCCTCATTTCCCAACCATGTTCAGCCTCCCACTTTCACTTCTCAGGGACTCAGATTTGAGATGTCTTAAATCCCTCAACTAGGGCTTTAGGCTTTCCCACAGAACCCCCAAGATCCACCCTCCCTCTGACCTCTTTAAGCAGAGCCGTGGGGGACCAACACGTACCTGCCAACCCCACGGAACCGAGTCTCCTTCACGAAGCCGCAGTTGAAAGCCTTGGAATGGGCCTTCCAGCAGAGCCCGTACCCGGACCAGGGCACCCGGAGACACCTGGCCAGCCTTCTCCTCCTGCCTGAGGCCCGAGTCCAGGTGAGCATCTCCCTGCTCCCAGCCCAGGTGGGCTCCATCAGAGGGCGGCCCCTTCTGCAAGAAACGCTGGCTCCTAATGCAGGGCAGGACAGGCTGCCCTCTCCAGCCAGTTCTCTGACCCAGAATGGGGAGGCTATTCTTGTGAGAACTTCATCAGGATCTGCTGAAATCAAAGGCCTCTTGGTTGGACTCAAGATATTAGAGCAACAAGAGACTGGAGCCCAGAATGTCACATCTGGAGAGATCTTACAGAGCTGGGTTTGGAGGCAGAGAAAGACCCAAGTGTGAATCCTGCCTCTGGCACTTACTAACTGTGTTACTCTGGGGCACTTGCCTCATTTCTCTGGGCTCTGACTTCATCTATAAAATGAATGAATTGGACTTAATGGATCCCAAGGTTTCTTTCAGCTTTTACCCTAAGAGCCTAGAATCCTATAGAATAACAGATGTGGGAGAATGTTGGATCTGGGGGCCATAGAACATGGAATGTCAGAGCTGGAAAGGCCTTAGAATGTAGAATAAGAGTCACAAAGGTCCTTAGGACTTCAGGGCTACAGGAACTCTTAGAGTATAGAAGGTCAGAGCTCGGAAGGTCCCTGGAACCCAGGATGCCGGAGCTGGGAGGGTAACCTTGTGGATAGTAAGGGGTTTGGTGACCCACTGTCCAGGCCTTGGTTGCCTCTGTCCTCAGGGGACAGCTGACCTCCCAGGGCCCTGGTTCCGGGTCAGGGTCTGTTAGGAGCCCACAAATGCCACTTGGGAGAGAAAGGGGGAATAACATGAGAATCTTTTCTCCCATAATTCAAATCTTCTCCCACCTTCTTCTTCCCCAGGTGTGGTTCAAGAATCGGAGAGCTAAACTCCGCCGGGGACAGCGGCTTCAGCAGCCCAAGCAGCAGAGATCCCTGGTCCTGGATGGGACCAAAATGGCAGCCTGCCTACGTGAAGAGTTTCTGCCCACGGCTTCTAGGACCAGACCCCAAACTCCTGCCCCAGAGCTCTGCCAGAGACCTGAAAGCCAGAGCCAGGGCTGGCAGGGGCCTCCGGGTTCTCCATGGAGTGTAGATCTAGGCCTGGGCTGGGGCGTACCCTGGACATGGACAGTGACTCCCAGATGGGGGACCATTCCTTCTCACTGGCTCTGCTCACTCCCTGCTCAGGATTGGTCTGGCCTTCCTGCTAACTATTCCCCACTCTATGGACTAGCCATGGGTCTGAGACCCAACCTGACCAACCATCCGATCAACAGCTATTTCCTGATGTCCCCCCTTCATGCCTGGCTCTGTGCTCAGTGACATGATGGACTAAATAAGAGACAGGAAACCAGTGCTCCAGAGATTTCCCAGTGTGCTCAGGGAGTGAAGACTGAGACACAAGAATATCTCCTCCTGTAGATTTGAGGGCAATGTCTGTGATTTCTTTTTGTACTTTTGTATCTCAGTGTAGAAGATGGTATGTGGCTCTGTGTAGAACCTTCATAAATGTTTGAGTTGGAGTCCAGGTGCTGGGGAGGGCAGACAGTTATAGTCTGAGCTCTCCAGGGCCTTCGAGGCCAGCTTCTCCAAGCCCCACGGGATAATTAATCATCATGAGAACAACCCAAACCTTCCCATGCTATGGTTTTCATGGTTCACTGCAAAGTCTTGAAATGGCCCATTTGGGAGAACTAAGGGGAAGGAAGGAGACAAGATCTGGACCCTGTAAATGGACTGGGGAAGCAACCTTTCAGGGGTTCTGGAATCCAAGGACTTTTCTCCACCTTTCCTGCTTCCTTCCACTCTCCCTGTTCTCCACCCTCTCCAAGCCCTGAGATAGCAAATCTCTCAATTGTGGCTCCCTGGAGAGGAACAGAGCTTGCTAAAAGTCCAGGTAGGTAGAGGCAGTTAAGTGATGGATAGAGGCTGGATATGAGATCAGGAAGACTTCTATTTGAATCCTGCCTTAGATCCTTACGACATGAGCAGGTGACAGCCTTAACTTCGATCTGCCTCAGTTTCCTCAACTGTAAAATGAGGATAATAAAAGCATCTTTATCAAAGGAATGTTGAGGATCAAATGAAATAACAGATGTGCTTTGTACACTCAGAAGCATCATATAGATGTTGTTCTTCTTGTTTTTGCTGTTATTATTATCCATAATTTTCTCCTTTGTGACCAGTTAGTATCTCCAAACTTTTCACAGGTAGGGGGTTGGCTCTATACCTCAAAGGGCCACTTCCCACTCACTCCCAAGTTCTTAGGACCCCCTTAGGACATAGAGCTTTTCCCTTTGTGATAAGTTGCTTAGGATGTGGCAGGGATTGGGGTCAAGAAAGGGAGTCAGTGGCCACATTCAGAGGACACTGCTTAGGAAGCTGAGTTGTCCTAGCCTGGCTTCTTCTATGCCAGGGTTGCTGGAGGATGTTGCTGTGGGAGCCTTCAGGGGAGAGAGGTTCCTATATAGGCCCATTCTTTCCCCTTGTCCAGGGGTGGGGAGGCCAGGGATCAGGAAAGAGCAGGTCCAAGGGTCTGCTGAAACCTGCTGAGTTGAGAAACTGGAAGCTGGACTTGGAGTTACTATTCAAGGTCCCCAACTCCCCAGTCTGGCCACTTGTCTGGGGAGGAAAAGGGGGGATAGGTTGAAGAACTGTATGAGTTCTAGCTTCCCATGGCCCCCAATCCTTCTTGAACACACTTCTCCCTCAGCCTTCTCCAGCCCTAGGCCCCCGCTTTGGCCTTCCTGGGCAAGGAAGCAGTGAATGGGCCCCAGGATAGGAGCCTGGAGCCACTGGGGTGGGTGGGTGGTGATCACAGGGGAAGGCGCCCTGCTCGTTCCCAAATCTCTGGACCGTGTTGTTCCTGTGACCACCTCCCTGATCCTGAGGCTGCTCTTGTAGAACCTGAAACTGTGGGTGTCGAAAGAAGCTAAAGCTGCAAGGCAGTGCTGAGAGGGGTGCGGGGGCATCCATCAATCACCAGAGCTGGAAGGTCCTAAGGACGCTGGACACAAAGGGTCAGGACTGGGAGAGCTCTTGGAACCCAAGTGGGAGTCAGAGTTAGGAAGGGCTCTCCTAGACAAGTGACTGGCCCTCCATAAAAGGGATTAGGTGATCCTTCTTCATCTAGACCTGGGCTCTTATGATCCTTTATCATCTGGATAGTGAAGAGAGAGGGGGGGGACATGACTTCCAGGTTCACAGACTTAGGCTAGCAGAGAACTTAGAGGCCATTGAGTCCAACATTCCCACCCCCATCCCATTTTACAGGTGAGGAAACTGAGGTCCAAAGAGAGGTAGAGCTGAGATTCAAACTCAGGGCCTGTGACTCCAAGCCCATGTATCCAATCCGTCTTAGACTTCACATTTTGGGGATCTTGGAGCCCTTTGATGAGCAGTAAGGCAAAGTCTCTACATCCTTTCTTAGAGTCATGTTTTTAAATGCATAAAGTCAAATGCAGAGGGTTTTAAAGAATACCAATTATATTGAAAGATAGTCATTAAAATATTTAAAAATAAAACAAGGTGGGGATGTGGGAAGAAAGAACAAAAAGAAATCTTTCAAAGGAATAGCAAATTGTACATAGATCTGCATTTTCATGTGCAATTTTTTTTTTATTATACTGTTATGGAAATACTTCAATAAATTAAAAATAAAATAAATTTTTCTTTTTAAACAACAAGATTAAGAACTGGTCTTGGCTGGGATGGAAGGTCTTCTTACTTTCAGTGCCAGACTCCATCTATGAGCCACCACTAGAATTTTTAGAGTGCCTACCTTGCATTAGGCATTGTGGGGGTTCTGAGGATACTTCCCTTCACTCTCAGGGAGCTTCTACTCTGCTGGGCTAGGGCTGATCAGTGTGGACATCAATCAACATAATTCAAAGCTGAGGGCAAGAGGAGAGGGGCTAAAGGAGAGGCTTCTGGAGGCCAAAAGGAGGAAAGGCTAAGTTTCCTCCAGGGTTGTTGGGCTTCATTCCCTCTGAACTGAACTGACTTGGAGCCCTTGGGAAAAGGGGAAAAGGCTGCTGGAGAACTTGGGGATGGGAGGAGGAAAGATGATAAAATGGTGGGGGGAGTGTCTCCCGCTTTCCTCCTTCCAGAGGAATTACTAAGCTTTCTTTCCACTCTAAAATTCTACATGTTTGCTGGTCAAAGGTAGGGACTTCATAGAAGTTTGCTTGGTTAAATAGTACAGTAGTTAGCTCTTGAAGTAAGGAAGTTGTTCTTGTTCAGCCAGTTTCAAGCCCATCTGACTCTTCGTGATCCCATTTATGATTTTCTTGGTGGAGCTACCGACTTGGTTTGCCATTTCTTTTTTGGGTTCATTTTACAGATGAGGAAACTGAGGCAAATGGGGATAAGTGACTTATCCAGAGTCACACAGCTCAGAAAATGAGCTTTTAGATATAATAATAGGTTTTTTTATTTTTCAAAATATATGCAAAATCCGTTTTCAACATTCACCCTTGAAAAACCTTGTGTTCCAAATTTTTCTCCCTCACTCCCTGCTCTCCCCTCCCCTAGACAGCAAGCAATCCAATATAGATTATGTGCAATAAAGATGAATTTTCTTGACTCCAGGTACCACCTAGATTCCTCAAGGGAGTGAGGAAAATAAGTTCAAATCCAATCACTAATTAGCTGTGTGACCCTGAGCAAATCTCTCCCTCCCCCCAGGCAATTGGGGTTAAGTGACTTGCCCAGGGTCACACAGCCTGGAAGTATTAAGTGTCTGAAGCCAGATTTGAATTCAGGTCCTCCTGATTTCAGGGTTGATGCTCTATCTACTAAGCCACCTAGCTGCCCCATGAGAAACCATTTAACTCCTCCTCAGTTCTTAACTATAAAATTAGAATAATGATAGTGTCTCTCTCCCAGGGTTGTTGTGAGGGTCAAATGAGAGAATATTTTCAAATGCTTAGCACAGTGCTTGGTATACAGTGGTTGCTTAATAAATGCTTGTTTCCTTCCTTTCTAGATTAAATTCCAGAGCCCCTTCTTTCCTTGGTGGACAGAAATGGCCAAGGGGTCCTAGGAGACTGGGGATGAGTAGGGAGTGGGGTATAGAGGCAGCCCCCTTCCTCTGGAAAGGGAGCGCTGGACTGGAATTCAGAAGTCCTGAATATGAATCTCACTTGCATCCCTCACTCTTTGTGTGAAACTGGATAAATTCTTTTCCTTCACAGAATCATAGAAGCTGAGATTTGGAAG